>NW_025548689.1:155000-207500 GCF_905237065.1 Salmo salar
ACACGTCAAACCATGTTCACAATCAATCCTTAGGGCGTTTTTAACGTAGAATTTAGATAATATTCCAACCGGACAATAGCAGATTCATTACAGAAGAAAAATCAAAAATGGCTAGCCTTACGTGAGCGCGCACGAGGTAAGTCAATGACCCCAGCCCGACCACTTACTGTTCCGGGTATTATTCAATCAAATTGCATTTTAGAAGTCTTCAACAAGGTTCTAATGACTGTTGACATCTAGTGGAAGCCTTAGGAAGTGCAATATGACATCACAGACACTGTAGTTCAGACAGAACATCATTAGAAAGAACTACAATTCTCAGATCCTCCACTTCCTGGTTGGATTGTTTCTCAGGGTTTTTCTGCCTGCTATATGTGTTCTGTTATACTCACAGACACCATTCAAACAGTTTTAGAAACTTTAGAGTGTTTTCTATCCAAATCTACTAATTATATGCATATTCTAGTTTCTGGGCAGGAGTAGTAACCAGTTTAAATCAGGTACGTTTTTTTATCCGGCCGTGAAAATACTGCCCCCTATCCACATCAGGTTTTTAACATTTACTGTGGTACCTGTGAGTGTGTGTGTGTTACGTGTGTGTGTGTGTGTGTGTGCTGTGTGTGTGTGTGTGTGTGTGTCTGTGTGTGTGTGTGTGTGTGTGTGTGTGTGTGTGTGTTACCTGTGTGTGTGTGCAGGCTGGCTGGGTGCAGGGTTAGATGGGTGTTGGTACTGTTTGATCATATCCTTGATGTTGTGGGAGGGGCTTTCTGAGTTAGACACGCTGGATTGGACCAGTCCTTCAGGAGGGGGGGCCCTGGACCGCACCATGTCATCAGGAGGGGGGGCCCGTGTCGGACCTGGAAAAATCCACACCATCATCACTAGAGCTGTGTTCCAATACCCATACTATATAATACATACTATATAATACATACTATATACTACATACTACATACTATATACTACATACTATATACTATGTCTATAGGTCTATAAACTAGAGCTGTGTTCCAATACCCATACTAACATACTACATACTATATACTACATACTACATACTACATACTATATAGTATATACTATATACTACATACTACATACTATATACTATATACTATATACTATATACACATACTATATACTATATACACATACTATATACTACATACACATACTATATACAACATACTACATACTATATACTACATACTACATACTTTATACTATATACTACATACTATATACCATATACTACATACTACATACTATATACTATATACTACATACTTTATACTATATACTACATACTATATACTATATACTACATACTACATACTATATACTATATACTACATACTATATACTACATACTACATACTATATACTACATACTATATACTATGTCTATAGGTCTATAAACTAGAGCTGTGTTCTAATACCCATACTATATAATACATACTATATACTACATACTACATACTATATACTACATACTATATACTATGTCTATAGGTCTATAAACTAGAGCTGTGTTCTAATACCCATACTATATAATACATACTATATACTACATACTACATACTATATACTACATACTATATACTATGTCTATAGGTCTATAAACTAGAGCTGTGTTCTAATACCCATACTATATAATACATACTATATACTACATACTACATACTACATACTATATACTATATACACATACTATATACTATATACTATATACTATATACACATACTATATACTATATACACATACTATATACTATATACTATATACTATATACACATATTATATACTATATACTACATACAATATACTATATGCACATACTATATACTATATACACATACTATATACTACATACTATATACTATATACACATACTATATAGTATATACTACATACTATATACACATACTATATACTACATACTATATACTATATAGTACATACTATATACTATATGCTACATACTATATACACATACTATATACTCTATACACATACTATATACTACATACTATATACTATATACTACATACTATATACTAAATACTACATACTATATACTACATACTACATACTACATACTATATACTATATACTACATACTTTATACTATATACTATATACTATATACTACATACTATATACTACATACTATATACTATATACTACATACTACATACTATATACACATACTATATACTATATACTATTAGTCTATAGATCTAGAGAATAGAGCTGTGTTTCAATACCCATACTAACATACAGTATACTACATACTACATACTACATACTACATACTACCTCCTATATACTATATTCTACATACTATATACTACATACTACATACTATATACTATATACTACATACTTTATACTATATACTACATACTTTATACTATATACTATATACTACATACTACATACTATATACTATATACTACATACTATATACTATATTCTACATACTATATACTATATACTACATACTACATACTATATACTTTATACTATATACTACATACTATATACTATATACTATATACTACATACTATATACTATATACTATATACTACATACTATATACTATATACTACATACTATATACTATATACTATATACACATATTATATACTATATACACATATTATATACTATATACTACATACTATATACTATATACTATATACACATATTATATACTATATATACATATTATATACTATATACTACATACTATATACTACATACTACATACTATATACTACATACTACATACTATATACTATTAGTCTATAGGTCTAGAGACTAGAGCTGTGTTCTAATACCCACACTAACATACTATATACTACATACTACATACTATATACTATTAGTCTATAGGTCTAGAGAATAGAGCTGTGTTCTAATACCCACATTATATACTACATACTACATACTATATACTACATACTACATACTACATACTATATACTATATACTACATACTTTATACTATATACTACATACTTTATACTATATACTATATACTACATACTACATACTATATACTATATACTACATACTATATTCTACATACTATATACTATATACTACATACTACATACTATATACTTTATACTATATACTACATACTTTATACTATATACTACATACTATATACTACATACTATATACTACATACTATATACTATATACTACATACTATATACTACATGCTATATACTATATACTATATACACACATTATATACTATATACACATACTATATACTATATACTACATACTATATACTATATACACATATTATATACTATATACTACATACTATATACTACATACTACATACTATATACTACATACTACATACTATATACTATTAGTCTATAGGTCTAGAGACTAGAGCTGTGTTCTAATACCCACACTAACATACTGTATACTACATACTATATACTACATACTATATACTACATACTACATACTATATACTACATACTATATACTACATACTACATACTATATACTACATACTATATACTATATACTACATACTATATACTATATACTATATACACATATGATATACTATATACTACATACTATATACTACATACTATATACTACATACTATATAGTACATACTATATACTATATACACATTATATACTATATACTATATACTACATACTATATACTATATACACATATTATATACTATATACTACATACTATATACTACATACTATATAGTACATACTATATACTATATACACATATTATATACTATATACTATATACTACATACTATATACTATATACACATATTATATACTATATACTACATACTATATACTTCATACTACATACTATATACTATTAGTCTATAGGTCTAGAGAATAGAGCTGTGTTCTAATACCCACACTAACATACTGTATACTACATACTATATACTACATACTACATACTATATACTACATACTACATACTACATACTATATACTACATACTATATACTTTATACTATATACTACATACTATATACTATATACTATATACTACATACTATATACTATATACTATATACTACATACTATATACTATATACTACATACTATATACTATATACACATATTATATACTATATACACATATTATATACTATATACTACATACTATATACTATATACTATATACACATATTATATACTATATATACATATTATATACTATATACTACATACTATATACTACATACTACATACTATATACTACATACTACATACTATATACTATTAGTCTATAGGTCTAGAGACTAGAGCTGTGTTCTAATACCCACACTAACATACTATATACTACATACTACATACTATATACTATTAGTCTATAGGTCTAGAGAATAGAGCTGTGTTCTAATACCCACATTATATACTACATACTACATACTATATACTACATACTACATACTACATACTATATACTATATACTACATACTTTATACTATATACTACATACTTTATACTATATACTATATACTACATACTACATACTATATACTATATACTACATACTATATTCTACATACTATATACTATATACTACATACTACATACTATATACTTTATACTATATACTACATACTTTATACTATATACTACATACTATATACTACATACTATATACTACATACTATATACTACATACTATATACTATATACTACATACTATATACTACATGCTATATACTATATACTATATACACACATTATATACTATATACACATACTATATACTATATACTATATACTATATACACATATTATATACTATATACTACATACTATATACTACATACTACATACTATATACTACATACTACATACTATATACTATTAGTCTATAGGTCTAGAGACTAGAGCTGTGTTCTAATACCCACACTAACATACTGTATACTACATACTATATACTACATACTATATACTACATACTACATACTATATACTACATACTATATACTACATACTACATACTATATACTACATACTATATACTATATACTACATACTATATACTATATACTATATACACATATGATATACTATATACTACATACTATATACTACATACTATATACTACATACTATATAGTACATACTATATACTATATACACATTATATACTATATACTATATACTACATACTATATACTATATACACATATTATATACTATATACTACATACTATATACTACATACTATATAGTACATACTATATACTATATACACATATTATATACTATATACTATATACTACATACTATATACTATATACACATATTATATACTATATACTACATACTATATACTTCATACTACATACTATATACTATTAGTCTATAGGTCTAGAGAATAGAGCTGTGTTCTAATACCCACACTAACATACTGTATACTACATACTATATACTACATACTACATACTATATACTACATACTACATACTACATACTATATACTACATACTATATACTATATACTATATACTACATACTATATACTACATACTACATACTATATACTACATACTATATAATACATACTACATACTATATACTACATACTATATACTACATACTATATATTACATACTACATACTATATACTACATACTATATACTACATACTACATACTATATATTACATACTACATACTATATACTATTAGTCTATAGATCTAGAGACTAGAGCTGTGTTCAATACCCACACTATATACTACATACTACATACTATATACTACATACTATATACTACATACTACATACTATATACTACATACTATATACTACATACTACATACTATATACTACATACTATATAGTACATACTACATACTATATACTATTAGTTCATTTTAGTATACTGTAAACCAACGGTAGCCTTTCAGCTGAGCGTGCTAGCGTTTCGCCTGTGTACCGGATGTTGATGCCGTTGCTATGCAACTTCTTACCAGCTTATTAGCATAACAAATGACTAGCTGGACATTTTACGACTTCACTAACAACGTCCATTGAGAACGCACAACGACTATACACCACTTAGCTAAGAACGACGTGGATAATCAAAGTCAATAGTTTACGTCGGTAAATTCACTCAGCTAACATACCGGGTACATACTGCTGTAATGAAATGCTATGTGGTTCATAAGGATAGCGTAGCTAGCTAACATACTGGTACATACTGCTGTAAAGATATGCTATGTGGTTTGTAAGGACAGCGTAGCTAGCTAACATACCGGTCCATACTGCTGTAATGATATGCTATGTGGTTCATAAGGACAGCGTAGCTAGCTAGCATACCGGTACATACTGCTGTAATGATATGCTGTGTGGTTCATTAGGACAGCGTAGCTAGCTAGCATACCGGTACATACTGCTGTAATGATATGCTATGTGGTTCATAAGGACAGCGTAGCTAGCTAGCATACCCGGTCCATACTGCTGTAATGATATGCTATGTGGTTAGTAAGGACAGCGTAGCTAGCTAGCATACCGGTACATACTGCTGTAATGATATGCTATGAGGTTCATAAGGACAGCGTAGCTAGCTAACATACCCGGTCCATACTGCTGTAATGATATGCTATGTGGTTTGTAAGGACAGAATAGCTAGCTAGCATACCGGTACATACTGCTGTAATGATATGCTATGTGGTTTGTAAGGATAGCGTAGCTAGCTAACATACCGGTACATACTGCTGTAATGATATGCTGTGAGGTTCATAAGGACAGCGTAGCTAGCTAGCATACCGGTCCATACTGCTGTAATGATATGCTATGAGGGTTCATAAGGACAGCGTAGCTAGCTAACATACCAGTACATACTGCTGTAATGATATGCTATGAGGGTTCATAAGGACAGCGTAGCTAGCTAGCTAACATACCGGTCCACACTGCTGTAATGATATGCTATGAGGTTCATAAGGACAGCGTAGCTAGCTAGCATACCCGGTCCATACTGCTGTAATGATATGCTATGAGGTTCGTGAGGATAGCGTAGCTAGCTAACATACCCAGTACATACTGCTGTAATGCTATGCTATGAGGTTCATAAGGACAGCGTAGCTAGCTAACATACCGGTCCATACTGCTGTAATGATATGCTGTGCGGTTCGTAAGGATAGCGGAGCTAGCTAACATACCGGTACATACTGCTGTAATGATATGCTATGTGGTTCATAAGGATAGCGTAGCTAGCTAACATACCCAGTACATACTGTTGTAATGATATGCTGTGTGGTTTGTAAGGACAGCGTAGCTAGCTAGCATACCGGTCCATACTGCTGTAATGATATGCTGTGTGGTTCATAAGGACAGCGTAGCTAGCTAGCATACCGGTACATACTGCTGTAATGATATGCTGTGTGGTTCATAAGGATAGCGTAGCTAGCTAACATACCCAGTACATACTGTCATTACTTTATTACATTGCTTAACATATTCTTAACATTTGTCATAATTAGTTAAAACATTGAATTTGAATCTGGTATCGTCGGAACTTCGGCTGCATATTTTCTTCAAAACTTGAAAACGTTACAAAGCCACGCCCATTTTTCGGGAAGAATTGCATTATGGGCCCTAAAAGGCACATAAATAGTGTCCACTGCTATATTACTGTAGTACGACATCCGGGAACTTCTCGGCATACTAACTATATCCACACTATGACCAATAAGCTACAAACTCAATTTTACGTCACAAATAGTACGGTTAGCATGAGACCTAGTTACACAGCTCAGGACTTGTAACGGACTGGATTGAAAACAGCACTAGATGGAGGAGGGGTCGTGCTGGGCTGGGAGTGGTGCTGGGCTGTGGGTGGTGCTGGGCTGGGGGTGGTGCTGGGCTGGGAGTGGTGCTGGGCTGTGAGTGGTGCTGGGCTGGGGGTGGTGCTGGGCTGGGGGTGGTGCTGGGCTGGGGGTGGTGCTGGGCTGGGGGTGGTGCTGGGCTGTGGGTGGTGCTGGGCTGGGGGTGGTGCTGGGGCTGTGGGTTGTGGTGGGCTGTGGGTGGTTGACCTACTGTGTTTCCTGGAGGAGGGGTGGTGCTGGGCTGTGGGTGGTGCTGGGCTGGGAGTGGTGCTGGGCTGTGGGTGGAGCTGGGCTGGGGGTGGTGCTGGGCTGGGGTGGTGCTGGGCTGTGGGTGGTGCTGGGCTGGGGGTGGTGCTGGGCTGTGGGTGGTGCTGGGCTGTGGGTGGTGCTGGGGCTGTGGGTTGTGCTGGGCTGTGGGTGGTTGACCTACTGTGTTTCCTGGAGGAGGGGTGGTGCTGGGCTGTGGGTGGTGCTGGGCTGGGAGTGGTGCTGGGCTGTGGGTGGTGCTGGGCTGGGGGTGGTGCTGGGCTGGGGGTGGTGCTGGGCTGTGGGTGGTGCTGGGCTGGGGGTGGTGCTGGGCTGTGGGTGGTGCTGGGCTGTGGGTGGTGCTGGGCTGTGGGTGGTGCTGGGGCTGTGGGTGGTGCTGGGCTGTGGGTGGTTGACCTACTGTGTTTCCAGGAGGAGGGGTGGTGCTGGGCTGTGGGTGGTGCTGGGGCTGTGGGTGGTTGATCTACTGTGTTTCCTGGAGGAGGGGGTGGTGCTGGGCTGTGGGTGGTGCTGGGGCTGTGGGTGGTGCTGGGCTGGGGGTGGTGCTGGGCTGTGGGTGGTGCTGGGCTGGGGGTGGTGCTGGGCTGTGGGTGGTGCTGGGCTGTGGGTGGTGCTGGGCTGTGGGTGGTGCTGGGGCTGTGGGTGGTGCTGGGCTGTGGGTGGTTGACCTACTGTGTTTCCTGGAGGAGGGGTGGTGCTGGGGTGTGGGTGGTGCTGGGGCTGTTGGTGGTTGATCTACTGTGTTTCCTGGAGGAGGGGGTGGTGCTGGGCTGGGGGTGGTGCTGGGCTGTGGGTGGTGCTGGGCTGGGGGTGGTGCTGGGCTGTGGGTGGTGCTGGGCTGTGGGTGGTGCTGGGCTGTGGGTGGTGCTGGGGCTCTGGGTGTTGCTGGGCTGTGGGTGGTTGACCTACTGTGTTTCCTGGAGGAGGGGGTGGTGCTGGGCTGTGGGTGGTTGACCTACTGTGTTTCCTGGAGGAGGGGGTGGTGCTGGGCTGTGGGTGGTTGACCTACTGTGTTTCCTGGAGGAGGGGTGGTGCTGGGCTGTGGGTGGTTGACCTACTGTGTTTCCTGGAGGAGGGGTGGTGCTGGGCTGTGGGTGGTTGACCTACTGTGTTTCCTGGAGGAGGGGTGGTGCTGGGCCGTGGGTGGTTGACCTACTGTGTTTCCTGGAGGAAGGGGTGGTGCTGGGCCGTGGGTGGTTGACCTACTGTGTTTCCTGGAGGAGGGGTGGTGCTGGGGCTGTGGGTGGTTGACCTACTGTGTTTCCTGGAGGAGGGGTGGTGCTGGGCTGTGGGTGGTTGACCTACTGTGTTTCCTGGAGGACGGGTGGTGCTGGGGCTGTGGGGGTTGACCTACTGTGCTTCCTGGAGGACGGGTGGTGCTGGGCTGTGGGTGGTTGACCTACTGTGTTTCCTGGAGGAGGGGTGGTGCTGGGCTGTGGGTGGTTGACCTACTGTGTTTCCTGGAGGAGGGGGTGGTGCTGGGGCTGTGGGTGGTTGACCTACTGTGTTTCCTGGAGGACGGGTGGTGCTGGGGCTGTGGGTGGTTGACCTACTGTGTTTCCTGGAGGACGGGTGGTGCTGGGCTGTGGGTGGTTGACCTACTGTGTTTCCTGGAGGAGGGGTGGTGCTGGGCTGTGGGTGGTTGACCTACTGTGTTTCCTGGAGGAGGGGGTGGTGCTGGGATGTGGGTGGTTGACCTACTGTGTTTCCTGGAGGAGGGGGTGGTGCTGGGCCGTGGGTGGTTGACCTACTGTGTTTCCTGGAGGATGGGTGGTGCTGGGCTGTGGGTGGTGCTGGGCTGTGGGTGGTGCTGGGCTGTTGGTGGTTGACCTACTGTGTTTCCTTGAGGACGGGTGGTGCTGGGGCTGTGGGTGGTTGACCTACTGTGTTTCCTTGAGGATGGGTGGTGCTGGGCTGTTGGTGGTTGACCTACTGTGTTTCCTTGAGGATGGGTGGTGCTGGGATGTGGGTGGTTGACCTACTGTGTTTCCTGGAGGAGGGGTGGTGCTGGGATGTGGGTGGTTGACCTACTGTGTTTCCTGGAGGAGGGGGTGGTGCTGGGCTGTGGGTGGTGCTGGGCTGTGGATGGTTAACCTACTGTGTTTCCTGGAGGAGGGGTGGTGCTGGGGCTGTGGGTGGTTGACCTACTGTGTTTCCTGGAGGAGGGGGTGGTGCTGGGCTGTGGGTGGTGCTGGGCTGTGGGTGGTTGACCTACTGTGTTTCCTGGAGGAGGGGGTGGTCCTGGGGCTGTGGGTGTGGGTGGTCCCCTACTGTGTTTCCTGGAGGAGGGGTGGTGCTGGGCCGTGGGTGGTTGACCTACTGTCTTTCCTGGAGGAGGGGGTGGTGCTGGGCTGTGGGTGGTTGACCTACTGTGTTTCCTGGTGCTGGGCTGTGGGTGGTTGACCTACTGTGTTTCCTGGAGGAGGGGTGGTGCTGGGCTGTGGGTGGTTGACCTACTGTGTTTCCTGGAGGACGGGTGGTGCTGGGCTGTGGGTGGTGCTGGGCTGTGGGTGGTTAACCTACTGTGTTTCCTGGAGGAGGGGTGGTGCTGGGGCTGTGGGTGGTTGACCTACTGTGTTTCCTGGAGGAGGGGGTGGTGCTGGGCTGTGGGTGGTTGACCTACTGTGTTTCCTGGAGGACGGGTGGTGCTGGGCTGTGGGTGGTTGACCTACTGTGTTTCCTGGAGGAGGGGGTTGTGCTGGGGCTGTGGGTGTGGGTGGTTGACAAGCTGTGTTTCCTGGAGGAGGGGGGTGGTGCTGGGCTGTGGGTGGTTGACCTACTGTGTTTCCTGGCTGTGGGTGGTTGACCTACTGTGTTTCCTGGAGGAGGGGGTGGTGCCGGGCTGTGGGTGGTTGACCTACTGTGTTTCCTGGAGGAGGGGGTGGTGCTGGGCTGTGGGTGGTGCTGGGCTGTGGGTGGTTGACCTACTGTGTTTCCAAGAGGAGGGGTGGTGCTGGACTGTGGGTGGTGCTGGGGCCGTGGGTGGTTAACCTACTGTTTTTCCTGGAGGACGGGTGGTGCTGGGCTGTGGGTGGTTGACCTACTGTGTTTCCTGGAGGAGGGGGTGTTGCTGGGCTGTGGGTGGTTGACCTACTGTGTTTCCTGGAGGAGGGGGTGGTGCTGGGGCTGTGGGTGGTTGACCTACTGTGTTTCCTGGAGGAGGGGGTGGTGCTGGGCTGTGGGTGGTTGACCTTCTGTGTTTCCTGGAGGAGGGGTGGTGCTGGGCTGTGGGTGGTTGACCTACTGTGTTTCCTGGAGGAGGGGGTGGTGCCGGGCTGTGGGTGGTTGACCTACTGTGTTTCCTGGAGGAGGGGTGGTGCTGGGGCTGTGGGTGGTGCTGGGCTGTGGGTGGTTGATCTAATGTGTTTCCTGGAGGACGGGGTGGTGCTGGGCTGTGGGTGGTGCTGGGCTGTGGGTGGTTAACCTACTGTGTTTCCTGGAGGAGGGGGTGGTGCTGGGCTGTGGGTGGTGCTGGGCTGTGGGTGGTGCTGGGCTGTGGGTGGTTGACCTACTGTGTTTCCTGGAGGACGGGTGGTGCTGGGCTGTGGGTGGTGCTGGGCTGTGGGTGGTTAACCTACTGTGTTTCCTGGAGGAGGGGTGGTGCTGGGGCTGTGGGTGGTGCTGGGCTGTGGGTGGTTGACCTACTGTGTTTCCTGGAGGAGGTGTGGTGCTGGGCTGTGGGTGGTGCTGGGCTGTGGGTGGTTAACCTACTGTGTTTCCTGGAGGACGGGTGGTGCTGGGCTGTGGGTGGTTAACCTACTGTGTTTCCTGGAGGACGGGTGGTGCTGGGCTGTGGGTGGTTAACCTACTGTGTTTCCTGGAGGACGGGTGGTGCTGGGCTGTGGGTGGTTGACCTACTGTCTTTCCTGGAGGACGGGTGGTGCTAGGCTGTGGGTGGTTAACCTACTGTGTTTCCTGGAGGACGGGTGGTGCTGGGCTGTGGGTGGTTAACCTACTGTGTTTCCTGGAGGAGGGGTGGTGCCGGGCTGTGGGTGGTTAACCTACTGTGTTTCCTGGAGGACGGGTGATGCTGGGCTGTGGGTGGTTAACCTACTGTGTTTCCTGGAGGACGGGTGGTGCTGGGCTGTGGGTGGTTAACCTACTGTGTTTCCTGGAGGACGGGTGGTGCTGGGCTGTGGGTGGTTAACCTACTGTGTTTCCTGGAGGACGGGTGGTGCTGGGCTGTGGGTGGTTAACCTACTGTGTTTCCTGGAGGACGGGTGGTGCTGGGCTGTGGGTGGTTAACCTACTGTGTTTCCTCGAGGACGGGTGGTGCTGGGCTGTGGGTGGTTAACCTACTGTGTTTCCTGGAGGACGGGTGGTGCTGGGCTGTGGGTGGTTAACCTACTGTGTTTCCTCGAGGACGGGTGGTGCTGGGCTGTGGGTGGTTAACCTACTGTGTTTCCTGGAGGACGGGTGGTGCCGGGCTGTGGGTGGTTAACCTACTGTGTTTCCTGGAGGACGGGTGGTGCTGGGCTGTGGGCGGTTAACCTACTGTGTTTCCTGGAGGACGGGTGGTGCTGGGCTGTGGGTGGTTGACCTACTGTGTTTCCTGGAGGACGGGTGGTGCTGGGCTGTGGGTGGTTAACCTACTGTGTTTCCTGGAGGACGGGTGGTGCTGGGCTGTGGGTGGTTAACCTACTGTGTTTCCTGGAGGACGGGTGGTGCTGGGCTGTGGGTGGTTGACCTACTGTCTTTCCTGGAGGACGGGTGGTGCTAGGCTGTGGGTGGTTAACCTACTGTGTTTCCTGGAGGACGGGTGGTGCTGGGCTGTGGGTGGTTAACCTACTGTGTTTCCTGGAGGAGGGGTGGTGCCGGGCTGTGGGTGGTTAACCTACTGTGTTTCCTGGAGGACGGGTGGTGCTGGGCTGTGGGTGGTTAACCTACTGTGTTTCCTGGAGGGACGGGTGGTGCTGGGCTGTGGGTGGTTAACCTACTGTGTTTCCTGGAGGAGGGGTGGTGCTGGGCTGTGGGTGGTTAACCTACTGTGTTTCCTGGAGGACGGGTGGTGCTGGGCTGTGGGTGGTTGACCTACTGTGTTTCCTGGAGGATGGGTGGTGCTGGGCTGTGGGTGGTTAACCTACTGTGTTTCCTGGAGGACGGGTGGTGCTGGGCTGTGGGTGGTTAACCTACTGTGTTTCCTGGAGGAGGGGGTGGTGCTGGGCTGTGGGTGGTTAACCTACTGTGTTTCCTGGAGGACGGGTGGTGCTGGGCTGTGGGTGGTTAACCTACTGTGTTTCCTGGAGGACGGGTGGTGCTGGGCTGTGGGTGGTTAACCTACTGTGTTTCCTGGAGGACGGGTGGTGCTGGGCTGTGGGTGGTTAACCTACTGTGTTTCCTGGAGGACGGGTGGTGCTGGGCTGTGGGTGGTTGACCTACTGTGTTTCCTGGAGGACGGGTGGTGCTGGGCTGTGGGTGGTTGACCTACTGTGTTTCCTGGAGGACGGGTGGTGCTGGGCTGTGGGTGGTTAACCTACTGTGTTTCCTGGAGGAGGGGTGGTGCTGGGCTGTGGGTGGTGCCGGGCTGTGGGTGGTTAACCTACTGTGTTTCCTGGAGGACGGGGTGGTGCTGGGGCTGTGGGTGTGGGTGTTCAGGCTCGCCTGGTCTGGAGCTTCTTCAGTCTGGAAGGAGATAAAAGGGGTGATGTTTTCATTTATTTTATATCACCTTTGTTTAACCAGGTCGGCTAGTTGAGAACAAGTCCTTTATTTAACCTGGTAGGCCAGTTGAGAACAAGTCCTTTATTTAACCAGGTAGGCTAGTTGAGAACAAGTCCTTTATTTAACCAGGTTAGGCTAGTTGAGAACAAGTCCTTTATTTAACCAGGTAGGCTAGTTGAGAACAAGTCCTCATATTTACAACTGCGACCTGGCCAAGATAAAGCAAAGCAGTTCGACACAATACAACAACACAGAGTTACACATGGAGTAAAACAAACATACAGTCAATAACAGAATAGAAAAATATATATTCAGTGTGTGCAAATGAAGTAAGATAAGTGAGGTAAGGCAATAAATAGGCCATAGGAGCGAAGTAATTACAATTTAGCAGATTAACACTGGAGTGATAGATGAGCAGATGATGATGTGCAAGTAGAGATACTGGTGTCCAAAAGAGCAGGAAAGTAGATAAAAACAATATGGGGATGAGGTAGGTAGATTGGATGGGCTATTTACAGATGGGCTGTGTACAGCTGCAGCGATCGGTTAGCTGCTCAGATCGCTGATGTTTAAAGTTAATGAGGGAGATATGAGTCTCCAGCTTCAGTGATTTTTGCAGTTCGTTCAAGTCATTGGCAGCGGAGACCTGGAAGGAAAGGCGGCCAAAGGAGGTGTTGGCTTTGGGGGTGACCAGTGAGATATACCTGCTGGAGCGCGTGCTACCGGTGGGTGTTGCTATGGTGACCAGCGAGATATACCTGCTGGAGCGTGTGCTACGGGTGGGTGTTGCTATGGTGACCAGTGAGATATACCTGCTGGAGCGCGTGCTACCGGTGGGTGTTGCTATGGTGACCAGTGAGATATACCTGCTGGAGCGTGTGCTACGGGTGGGTGTTGCTGTGGTGACCAGCGAGCTGAGATAAGGCGGAGCTTTACCTAGTGGTGAGCTGTGTGTGTGTCTTAGACAGCATTGGCTATAAGTGTAAGTAAGCAGCACTGATATTTGGCATCTCGGTCACGGACAGGTGCTTTCGGAAAGTATTCAGACCCCTTGACTTTTTTTCCACATTTTGTTACGTTACAGCCTTATTCTAAAATGGATTCAATATGTCCTCAGCTATCTACACACACAATACCCCATGATGACATCACAAAAAACCCTATGTTGACATCACAATACCCCAAGATGACATCACAATACCCCATGATGACATCACAATACCCCATGTTGACATCACAATACCCCATGTTGACATCACAATACCCCATGATGACATCACAATACCCCATGATGACATCACAATACCCCATGTTGACATCACAATACCCCATGCGTGACAAAGTGAAAACAGGTTTTTAGACATTTTTGCAAATGTATTAAAAAAATAATAAACAGAAATACCTTATTTACATAAGTATTCAGACCCTTTGCTATGAGACTCGAAAAATTGAGCTCAGGTGCTTCCTGTTTCCATTGATCATCCTTGAGATGTTTCTACAACTTGATTGGTGTCCACCTGTGGTAAATTCAATTGATTTGGAAAGGCACACACCTGTCTATATAAGGTCCCACAGTTGACAGGGCATGTCAGAGCAAAAATCCAAGCCATGAGGTTGAAGGAATTGTCCCTAGAGCTCCGAGACAGGATTGTGTCGAGGCAGAGATCTGGGGGAAGGGTACCAAAACATTTCTGCAGCATTGAAGGTCCCCAAGAACACAGTGGCCTCCATCATTCTGAAATGGAAGAAGTTTGGAACCACCAAGACTCTTCCTAGAGCTGGCCGCCCGGCCAAACTGACCAATCAGGGGGAGAAGAGCCTTGGTCAGGGAGGTGACGAAGAACCCAAATGGTCACTCTGACAGAGCTCCAGAGTTCCTCTGTGGAGATGAGAGAACCTTCCAGAAGGACAACCATCTCTGCAGCACTCCACCAATCAGACCTTTATGGTAGAGTGTCCAGACGGAACCCACTCCTCAGTAAAAGGCACATGACAGCTCTCTTGGAGTTTGCCAAAAAGGCACCTAAAGACTCTCAGACCAAACAAGATTCTCTGGTCTGATGAAAAGTACAGAGAGGTCCTTGATGAAAACCTGCTCCAGAGCACTCGGGACCTCAGACTGGGGCGAAGGTTCACCTTCCAACAGGACAACGACCCTAAACACACAGCCAAGACAAGGCTGGAGTGGCTTCGGTACAAGTCTCTGAATGTCCTTGAGTGGCCCAGCCAGAGCCCGGACTTGAACCCGATCGAACATCTCTGGAGAGACCTGAAAATAGCTGTGCAGCGACGCTTTTATTGTGTGTGTGTGTGTGTGTGTGTGTGTGTGTGTGTGTGTGTGTGTGTGTCTGTGTGTCTGTGTGTGTGTGTGACAGTGTGTGTGTCTGTGTGTGTGTGTGACAGTGTGTATGTGTGTGTGTTTCAGTGTGTGTGTGTGTGTGTGTGTGTGTGTGTGTGTGTGTGTGTGTGTGTGTGTGTGTGTAGTGTGTGTGTGTGTGTGTGTGTGTGTGTGTGTGTGTGTGTGTGTGTGTGTGTGGGTGTGTACTCACATGGCTGGAGGTGCGGGGGGTGGTTGTGTGGGAGGGGCCTGGGGGGGAAGGAAGACAGCATCTGCTGCTGGAAGGCCATTGCCTGCATGGTCATCTGCTGAGCCTGGATTACAGTAGGATTACAGTAGGATTACAGTAGGATTACAGTATTATTACTGTAGGATTACAGTAGGATTACAGTATTATTATAGCAGCTCATCTGCTGAGCCTGGATTACAGTAGGATTACAGTAGGATTACAGTAGGATTACAGTAGGATTACAGTATTATTATAGCAGCTCATCTGCTGAGCCTGGATTACAGTAGGATTACAGTAGGATTACAGTAGGATTACAGTATTATTACTGTAGGATTACAGTATTATTATAGCAGCTCATCTGCTGAGCCTGGATTACAGTAGGATTACAGTAGGATTACAGTAGGATTACAGTATTATTATAGCAGCTCATCTGCTGAGCCTGGATTACAGTAGGATTACAGTAGGATTACAGTATTATTATAGCAGCTCATCTGCTGAGCCTGGATTACAGTAGGATTACAGTAGGATTACAGTAGGATTACAGTAGGATTACAGTATTATTATAGCAGCTCATCTGCTGAGCCTGGATTACAGTAGGATTACAGTAGGATTACAGTAGGATTACAGTAGGATTACAGTATTATTATAGCAGCTCATCTGCTGAGCCTGGATTACAGTAGGATTACAGTAGGATTACAGTAGGATTACAGTAGGATTACAGTATTATTATAGCAGCTCATCTGCTGAGCCTGGATTACAGTAGGATTACAGTAGGATTACAGTAGGATTACAGTAGGATTACAGTATTATTATAGCAGCTCATCTGCTGAGCCTGGATTACAGTAGGATTACAGTAGGATTACAGTAGGATTACAGTATTATTATAGCAGCTCATCTGCTGAGCCTGGATTACAGTAGGATTACAGTAGGATTACAGTATTATTATAGCAGCTCATCTGCTGAGCCTGGATTACAGTAGGATTACAGTAGGATTACAGTAGGATTACAGTATTATTATAGCAGCTCATCTGCTGAGCCTGGATTACAGTAGGATTACAGTAGGATTACAGTAGGATTACAGTATTATTATAGCAGCTCATCTGCTGAGCCTGGATTACAGTAGGATTACAGTATTATTATAGCAGCTCATCTGCTGAGCCTGGATTACAGTAGGATTACAGTATTATTACTGTAGTAATACAGTATTATTACTGTAGGATTACAGTATTATTACTGTAGTAATACAGTAGGATTACAGTAGTATTACAGTAGGATTACAGTAGTATTACTGTAGGATTACTGTAGTAATACAGTATTATTACTGTAGGATTACAGTAGCATTACAGTAGGATTACTGTAGGATTACTGTAGTAATACAGTATTATTACTGTAGTAATACAGTAGGATTACAGTAGTATTACTGTAGTATTACAGTAGGATTACAGTAGTATTACTGTAGTAATACGGTAGGATTACAGTATTATTCCTGTAGGATTACAGTAGGATTACAGTATTATTACTGTAGTATTACAGTAGGATTACAGTATTATTACTGTAGGATTACAGTAGGATTACAGTATTATTACTGTAGGATTACAGTATTATTCCTGTAGGATTACAGTAGTATTACTGTAGTAATACAGTAGGAATACAGTAGTTTTACTGTAGTAATACAGTAGGATTACAGTATGATTATAGCAGCTTATAGTATATAAGCTGAATCGTACACAACCGGATCCGACATTCGTCGGATGTGGCAGGGCTTGCAAACTTTTACGGACTACAAAGGGAAGCACAGCCGCGAGCTGCCCAGTGACACGAGCGTACCAGACGAGCTAAATAACTTCTAAGCTCGCTTTGAGGCAAGCAACACTGAAGCATGCATGAGAGCATCAGCTGTTCTGGATGACTATGTGATCACGCTCTCCGTAGCCGATGTGAGTGAGACCTTGAAACATGGCAACATTCACAAGGCCGCAGGGCCAGACGGATTACCAGGACGTGTACCCCGAGCGTGCACTGACCAATGTCTTCACTGACATTTTCAACCTCTCCCTGTCTGAGTCTGTAATACCTACACGTTTCAAGCAGACCACTATAGTCCCTGTGCCCAAGAACACTAAGGTAACCTGCCTAAATGACTACTGACCCGTAGCACTCGCGTCTGTAGCCATGAAGTGCTTTGAAAGGCTGGTCATGGCTCACATCAACACCATTATCCCAGAAACCCTAGATCCACTCCAATTTGCATACCGCCCCAACAGATCGACAGATGATACAATCTCTATTGCACTCCACACTGCCCCTTTCCCACCTGGACAAAAGGAACATCTATGTGAGAATGCTGTTCATTGACTACAGCTCAGCGTTCAACACCATAGTGCCCACAAAGCTCATCACTAAGCTAAGGACCCTGGGACAAAACACCGCATAACTGCAACTGGATCCTGGACTTCCTGACGGGCCGCCCCCGGGTGGTAAGGGTAGGCAACAACATATCCGCCACGCTGATCCTCAACACGGGGCCCCTCAGGGGTGCGTGCTCAGTCCCCCCCTGTACTCCCTGTTCACCCATGACTGCATGGCCAGGCACGACTCCAACACCATCATTAAATTTGCAGATGACACGACAGTGGTAGGCCTGATCACCGACAACAATGAGACAGCCTATAGGGAGGAGGTCAGAGACCTGGCCGTGTGGTGCCAGGACAACAACCTCTCCCTCAACGTGATCAAGACAAAGGAGCTGATTGTGGACTACAGGAAAAGGAGGACTGAGCACGCCCCCATTCTCATCGACGGGGCTGTAGTGGAGCAGGTTGAGAGCTTCAAGTTCCTTGGTGTCCACATCACCAACGAACTATCATGGTCCAAACACATCAAGACAGTGGTGAAGAGGGCACGACAAAACCTATTCCCTCTCAGGAGACTGAAAAAATTTGGCATGGGTCCTCAGATCCTCAAGAAGTTCTACAGCTGCACCATCGAGAGCATCCTGACTGGTTGCATCACCGCCTGGTATGGCAACTGCTCGGCCTCCGACTGCAAGGCACTACAGAAGGTAGTGCGTACGGCCCAGTACATCACTGGGGCCAAGTTTCCTGCCATCCAGGACCTCTACACCAGGCGGTGTCAGAGGAAGACCCAATAAATTGCCAAGGACTCCAGCCACCCTAGTCATAGACTGTTCTCTCTGCTAGCGCACAGCAAGCGATACCGGAGCAACCAAGTCTAGGTCCAAAAAGCTTCTTAACAGCTTCTACCCCCCAAAACCATAAGACTCCTGAACAGTTGATCAAATGTCTACCCGGACTATTTGCATTGTCCCCACCCTCCATTTTTTACGCCGGCTGCTGTTTATTATCCATGCATAGTCCCTTTACCTCTACCTACATATTACCTCCACTAACCGGTGCCCCCTGCTGTTTATTATCCATGCATAGTCCCATTACCTCTACCTACATATTACCTCCACTAACCGGTGCCCCCTGCTGTTTATTATCCATGCATAGCCCCTTTACCTCTACCTACATATTACCTCCACTAACCGGTGCCCCCCTGCTGTTTATTATCCATGCATAGTCCCTTTACCTCTACCTACATATTACCTCCACTAACCGGTGCCCCCTGCTGTTTATTATCCATGCATAGTCCCTTTACCTCTACCTACATATTACCTCCACTAACCGGTGCCCCCTGCTGTTTATTATCCATGCATAGTCCCTTTACCTCTACCTACATATTACCTCCACTAACCGGTGCCCCCCTGCTGTTTATTATCCATGCATAGTCCCTTTACCTCTACCTACATATTACCTCCACTAACCGGTGCCCCCTGCTGTTTATTATCCATGCATAGTCCCTTTACCTCTACCTACATATTACCTCCACTAACCGGTGCCCCCCTGCTGTTTATTATCCATGCATAGTCCCTTTACCTCTACCTACATATTACCTCCACTAACCGGTGCCCCCCTGCTGTTTATTATCCATGCATAGTCCCTTTACCTCTACCTACATATTACCTCCACTAACCGGTGCCCCCCTGCTGTTTATTATCCATGCATAGTCCCTTTACCTCTACCTACATATTACCTCCACTAACCGGTGCCCCCTGCTGTTTATTATCCATGCATAGTCCCATTACCTCTACCTACATATTACCTCCACTAACCGGTGCCCCCCTGCTGTTTATTATCCATGCATAGTCCCTTTACCTCTACCTACATATTACCTCCACTAACCGGTGCCCCCCTGCTGTTTATTATCCATGCATAGTCCCTTTACCTCTACCTACATATTACCTCCACTAACCGGTGCCCCCTGCTGTTTATTATCCATGCATAGTCCCTTTACCTCTACCTACATATTACCTCCACTAACCGGTGCCCCCCTGCTGTTTATTATCCATGCATAGTCCCTTTACCTCTACCTACATATTACCTCCACTAACCGGTGCCCCCCTGCTGTTTATTATCCATGCATAGTCCCTTTACCTCTACCTACATATTACCTCCACTAACCGGTGCCCCCTGCCGTTTATTATCCATGCATAGTCCCATTACCTCTACCTACATATTACCTCCACTAACCGGTGCCCCCTGCTGTTTATTATCCATGCATAGTCCCTTTACCTCTACCTACATATTACCTCCACTAACCGGTGCCCCCTGCTGTTTATTATCCATGCATAGTCCCTTTACCTCTACCTACATATTACCTCCACTAACCGGTGCCCCCTGCTGTTTATTATCCATGCATAGTCCCTTTACCTCTACCTACATATTACCTCCACTAACCGGTGCCCCCCTGCTGTTTATTATCCATGCATAGTCCCTTTACCTCTACCTACATATTACCTCCACTAACCGGTGCCCCCTGCTGTTTATTATCCATGCATAGTCCCTTTACCTCTACCTACATATTACCTCCACTAACCGGTGCCCCCCTGCTGTTTATTATCCATGCATAGTCCCTTTACCTCTACCTACATATTACCTCCACTAACCGGTGCCCCCTGCTGTTTATTATCCATGCATAGTCCCTTTACCTCTACCTACATATTACCTCCACTAACCGGTGCCCCCCTGCTGTTTATTATCCATGCATAGTCCCTTTACCTCTACCTACATATTACCTCCACTAACCGGTGCCCCCCTGCTGTTTATTATCCATGCATAGTCCCTTTACCTCTACCTACATATTACCTCCACTAACCGGTGCCCCCCTGCTGTTTATTATCCATGCATAGTCCCTTTACCTCTACCTACATATTACCTCCACTAACCGGTGCCCCCCTGCTGTTTATTATCCATGCATAGTCCCTTTACCTCTACCTACATATTACCTCCACTAACCGGTGCCCCCCTGCTGTTTATTATCCATGCATAGTCCCTTTACCTCTACCTACATATTACCTCCACTAACCGGTGCCCCCCTGCTGTTTATTATCCATGCATAGTCCCTTTACCTCTACCTACATATTACCTCCACTAACCGGTGCCCCCCTGCTGTTTATTATCCATGCATAGTCCCTTTACCTCTACCTACATATTACCTCCACTAACCGGTGCCCCCCCTGCTGTTTATTATCCATGCATAGTCCCTTTACCTCTACCTACATATTACCTCCACTAACCGGTGCCCCCCTGCTGTTTATTATCCATGCATAGTCCCTTTACCTCTACCTACATATTACCTCCACTAACCGGTGCCCCCCTGCTGTTTATTATCCATGCATAGTCCCTTTACCTCTACCTACATATTACCTCCACTAACCGGTGCCCCCCTGCTGTTTATTATCCATGCATAGTCCCTTTACCTCTACCTACATATTACCTCCACTAACCGGTGCCCCCTGCTGTTTATTATCCATGCATAGTCCCTTTACCTCTACCTACATATTACCTCCACTAACCGGTGCCCCCCTGCTGTTTATTATCCATGCATAGTCCCTTTACCTCTACCTACATATTACCTCCACTAACCGGTGCCCCCTGCTGTTTATTATCCATGCATAGTCCCTTTACCTCTACCTACATATTACCTCCACTAACCGGTGCCCCCTGCTGTTTATTATCCATGCATAGTCCCTTTACCTCTACCTACATATTACCTCCACTAACCGGTGCCCCCTGCTGTTTATTATCCATGCATAGTCCCTTTACCTCTACCTACATATTACCTCCACTAACCGGTGCCCCCCTGCTGTTTATTATCCATGCATAGTCCCTTTACCTCTACCTACATATTACCTCCACTAACCGGTGCCCCCTGCTGTTTATTATCCATGCATAGTCCCTTTACCTCTACCTACATATTACCTCCACTAACCGGTGCCCCCTGCTGTTTATTATCCATGCATAGTCCCTTTACCTCTACCTACATATTACCTCCACTAACCGGTGCCCCCCTGCTGTTTATTATCCATGCATAGTCCCTTTACCTCTACCTACATATTACCTCCACTAACCGGTGCCCCCCTGCTGTTTATTATCCATGCATAGTCCCTTTACCTCTACCTACATATTACCTCCACTAACCGGTGCCCCCCTGCTGTTTATTATCCATGCATAGTCCCTTTACCTCTACCTACATATTACCTCCACTAACCGGTGCCCCCCTGCTGTTTATTATCCATGCATAGTCCCGTTACCTCTACCTACATATTACCTCCACTAACCGGTGCCCCCCTGCTGTTTATTATCCATGCATAGTCCCTTTACCTCTACCTACATATTACCTCCACTAACCGGTGCCCCCTGCTGTTTATTATCCATGCATAGTCCCTTTACCTCTACCTACATATTACCTCCACTAACCGGTGCCCCCTGCTGTTTATTATCCATGCATAGTCCCTTTACCTCTACCTACATATTACCTCCACTAACCGGTGCCCCCTGCTGTTTATTATCCATGCATAGTCCCTTTACCTCTACCTACATATTACCTCCACTAACCGGTGCCCCCTGCTGTTTATTATCCATGCATAGTCCCTTTACCTCTACCTACATATTACCTCCACTAACCGGTGCCCCCTGCTGTTTATTATCCATGCATAGTCCCTTTACCTCTACCTACATATTACCTCCACTAACCGGTGCCCCCTGCTGTTTATTATCCATGCATAGTCCCTTTACCTCTACCTACATATTACCTCCACTAACCGGTGCCCCCCTGCTGTTTATTATCCATGCATAGTCCCTTTACCTCTACCTACATATTACCTCCACTAACCGGTGCCCCCCTGCTGTTTATTATCCATGCATAGTCCCTTTACCTCTACCTACATATTACCTCCACTAACCGGTGCCCCCTGCTGTTTATTATCCATGCATAGTCCCTTTACCTCTACCTACATATTACCTCCACTAACCGGTGCCCCCCTGCTGTTTATTATCCATGCATAGTCCCTTTACCTCTACCTACATATTACCTCCACTAACCGGTGCCCCCCTGCTGTTTATTATCCATGCATAGTCCCTTTACCTCTACCTACATATTACCTCCACTAACCGGTGCCCCCCTGCTGTTTATTATCCATGCATAGTCCCTTTACCTCTACCTACATATTACCTCCACTAACCGGTGCCCCCCTGCTGTTTATTATCCATGCATAGTCCCTTTACCTCTACCTACATATTACCTCCACTAACCGGTGCCCCCTGCTGTTTATTATCCATGCATAGTCCCTTTACCTCTACCTACATATTACCTCCACTAACCGGTGCCCCCTGCTGTTTATTATCCATGCATAGTCCCTTTACCTCTACCTACATATTACCTCCACTAACCGGTGCCCCCCTGCTGTTTATTATCCATGCATAGTCCCTTTACCTCTACCTACATATTACCTCCACTAACCGGTGCCCCCCTGCTGTTTATTATCCATGCATAGTCCCTTTACCTCTACCTACATATTACCTCCACTAACCGGTGCCCCCCCTGCTGTTTATTATCCATGCATAGTCCCTTTACCTCTACCTACATATTACCTCCACTAACCGGTGCCCCCCTGCTGTTTATTATCCATGCATAGTCCCTTTACCTCTACCTACATATTACCTCCACTAACCGGTGCCCCCTGCTGTTTATTATCCATGCATAGTCCCTTTACCTCTACCTACATATTACCTCCACTAACCGGTGCCCCCTGCTGTTTATTATCCATGCATAGTCCCTTTACCTCTACCTACATATTACCTCCACTAACCGGTGCCCCCTGCTGTTTATTATCTGTATATCGCCTCGCTACTGACTTTATTATTGCTCCTTAATTATTATTATTATTGTTTTTTTTTTTAAATATATATATTTTTGTATTAATATTTATTTGTTCTTATTATTTAAAAAAAAATAATAATAATATATTTTCTTTCAGTACAGTTTATTTTGGAAAAAATACTTTCTTCAGTAAGCATTTCACTGTAAGAACCTAGACCTGTTGTATTCGGCGCTTTTGACAAATAAAATTTGATTTTGATTTTGAAAACTGAACAAAAATATAAATATTTTACTGAATTACAGTTCATAGAAGAAAATCAGTTAATTGAGATTAATTCATTAGGCCCTAATCTATGGATTTCACATGACTGGGCAGGGGCGCAGCCATGGGTGACCCTGGGAGGGCAATAGGCCCACCCATTTGGGGAGCCAAGTCTTGCCAATCAGAATGAGTTTTTCCCTAGAAAACAGGTTTTATTACAGACAGAAATAATCCTCAGCACCCCCTTCCTCCTCAGACAATCCCGCAGGTGAAGAAGTCGGATATGGAGTTCCTGGGTTGGCGTGGTTACACGTGGTCTGCGGTTGGACGTACTGCTAAATTCTCTGAAATGTCGTTGGAGGCGGCTTATGGTAGAGAAATGAACAAGTCACATTTTGGGCAACACCTCTGTTGGACATTCCTGCAGTCAGCATACCAATTGCACGCTCTGTGGCATTGTGTTGTTGTGACAAAACGGCACATTTTAGGAGTGGCCTTTTATTGTCCCCCAGCACGAGGTGCACCTGTGTAATGATCATGCTGTTTTAATCAGCTTCTTGATATGCCACACCTGTCAGGTGGATGGATTATCTTGACAAAGGAAAAAAATGCTCACTAACTAACAGGGATGTAATCAAATTTCTGCACAAAATTTAGGAGAAAGAAGCATTTTGGTGCGTACGGAACATTCCTGGGATCTTTTATATCAGCTCATGAAACATGGGAACCAACATGTTTACGTGTTTTTGGTCAGTATAGTATAATGAGACAAACCAGTATGATGGCTTGCTGGTTGATGATAGTCTGCTGCTGCTGAGCCATCCCTGTCTGGTCTGGAGAACCTGGAGTAACAGACAGACAGACAGGTTCTGGAGGAACAGACAGACAGACAGACAGGTTCTGGAGTAACAGACAGACAGACAGTTTCTGGAGAACATGGAGTAACAGACAGACAGACAGGTTCTGGAGAACATGGAGTAACAGACAGACAGACAGGTTCTGGAGAACCAGACAGACAGACAGTTTCTGGAGAAACAGACAGACAGACAGTTTCTGGAGAACCTGGAGTAACAGACAGACAGACAGGTTCTGGAGAACCAGACAGACAGACAGGTTCTGGAGAACCTGGAGGAACAGACAGACAGACAGTTTCTGGAGAACCAGACAGACAGACAGACAGGTTCTGGAGAAACAGACAGACAGACAGTTTCTGGAGAAACAGACAGACAGACAGACAGTTTCTGGAGAACCTGGAGAAACAGACAGACAGACAGGTTCTGGAGAACCAGACAGACAGACAGACAGGTTCTGGAGAAACAGACAGACAGACAGTTTCTGGAGAAACAGACAGACAGACAGACAGTTTCTGGAGAACCTGGAGAAACAGACAGACAGACAGTTTCTGGAGTAACAGACAGACAGACAGACAGACAGTTTCAACACAACTAGAAACAACCGTCCTCCTCTGGAGATACAAATAGATAAACACACACGGGGTAGGGTGCAGGGTAGGGTCCAGGGTAGGGTTCAGGGTAGGGTACAGGGTAGGGTTCAGGGTAGGGTGCAGGGTAGGGTTCAGGGTAGGGTGGGGGTAGGGTGCAGGGTAGGGTACAGGGTAGGGTTCAGGGTAGGGTCGGGGTAGGGTTCAGGGTAGGGTCGGGGTAGGGTGCAGGGTAGGGAACAGGGTAGGGTTCAGGGTGGGGTCGGGGTAGGTTCAGGGTAGGGTCGGGGTAGGGTGCAGGGTAGGGTGGGGGTAGGGTACAGGGTAGGGTTCAGGGTAGGGTTCAGGGTAGAGACAGGGTAGGGACAGGGTAGGGTGCAGGGTAGGGTGCAGGGTAGGGTTCAGGGTAGAGACAGGGTAGGGACAGGGTAGGGTGCAGGGTAGGGTGCAGGGTAGGGGATCAGGGTAGGGTGCAGGGTAGGGTATGGTGGGTGTCCAGGGTGGGGTCGGGATAGGGTGCAGGGTAGGGTACAGGGTAGGGTTCAGGGTAGGGTTCAGGGTAGAGACAGGGTAGGGACAGGGTAGGGTGCAGGGTAGGGTGCAGGGTAGGGGGGGGTAGGGTGCAGGGTAGGTTATGGGGGAGTGTCCAGGGTAGGGTCGGGGTAGGGTGCAGGGTAGGGTACAGGGTAGGGTGCAGGGTAGGGTACAGGGTAGAGACAGGGTAGGGACAGGGTAGGGTGCAGGGTAGGGGGGAGGGTAGGGTTCAGGGTAGAGTGCAGGGTAGAATACAGGGTAGTGTTCAGGGTAGGGTTCAGGGTAGGGTCGGGGTAGTGTATGGGGGAGTGTTCAGGGTAGGGTCGGGGTAGGGTTCAGGGTAGAGTTCAGGGTAGAGTACAGGGTAGGGCCCAGGGTAGGGTTCAGGGTAGGGTACAGGGTAGGGTTCAGGGTAGAGTACAGGGTAGGGCACAGGGTAGGGTTCAGGGTAGGGTACAGGGTAGGGTACAGGGTAGAGACAGGGTAGGGACAGGGTAGGGTACAGGGTAGAGTACAGGGTAGGGCACAGGGTAGGGTTCAGGGTAGGGTTCAGGGTAGGGTACAGGGTAGGGTACAGGGTAGAGACAGGGTAGGGGCAGGGTAGGGTAGAGGGTAGGGTTCAGGGTAGGGTAGAGGGTAGGGTACAGGGTAGAGTTCAGGGTAGAGACAGGGTAGGGTTCAGGGTAGGGTACAGGGTAAAGACAGGGTAGGGTACAGGGTAGAGTACAGGGTAGAGTACAGGGTAGGGTTCAGGGTAGGGTTCAGGGTAGGGTCAGGGTAGGGACGGGGTAGGGTGCAGGGTAGGGACGGGGAAAGACAGGGTAGGGACAGGGTAGGGTTCAAGGTAGGGTCAGGGTAGGGTTCAGGGTAGGGTACAGGGTAGGGAGAGGGTAGGGTTCAGGGTAGGGTGCTGGGTAGGGTAGAGGGTAGGGTCAGGGTAGGGCCGGGTAGGGTACAGGGTAGGGTACAGGGTAGGGTAAGGGGAAGGGACAGGGTAGGGAGAGGGTAGGCTTCAGGGTAGGGTGAAGGGTATGGTGGAGGGTATGGACAGGGTAGGGACAGGGTAGGGACAGGGTAGGGTTCAGGGTAGGGTCCAGGGTAGGGTACAGGGTTAGTGTCTGATTCAGTAGGGTACAGGGTAGGGTACAGGGTTAGTGTCTGATTCAGTAGGGTACAGGGTAGGGTAGGGGGTAGGGTGGAGGGCAGGGCAGGGGACAGGGTAGGGTTACGGCCAGGGTACAGGGCAGGGTACAGGTTAGTGTCTGATTCAGTAGGGTACAGGGTAGGGTAGGGGGTAGGGTGGAGGGCAGGGCAGGGGACAGGGTAGGGTTACGGCCAGGGTACAGGGCAGGGTACAGGGCAGGGTGCAGGGCAGGGTACAGGGAAGGGTACAGGGTAGGGTACAGGGTAGGCTGCAGGGCAGGGTATAGGGCAGGGTACAGGGTAGGGTAGAGGGCAGGGTACAGGGTAGGGTCCAGGGCAGGGTACAGGGCAGGGTACAGGGTAGGGTCCAGGGCAGGGTACAGGGCAGGGTACAGGGCAGGGTACAGGGTAGGGTACAGGGCAGGGTACAGGGCAGGGTACAGGGTAGGGTACAGGGCAGGGTACAGGGTAGGGTCCAGGGTAGGGTCCAGGGCAGGGTACAGGGTAGGGTAAGGGCAGGGTGCAGGGTAGGGTAGAGGGCAGGGACCAGGGTAGGGTCCAGGGAAGGGTACAGGGCAGGGTACAGGGCAGGGTACAGGGTAGGGTAGAGGGCAGGGTGCAGGGTAGGGTAGAGTGCAGGGTAGAGGGCAGGGTACAGGGCAGGGTCCAGGGTAGGGTGGAGTGCAGGGTAGAGGGCAGGGTACAGGGCAGGGTCCAGGGCAGGGTATAGGGCAGGGTCCAGGGTAGGGTAGGGTCCAGGGTAGGGTTCAGTAACACTGCATGCTAAGATGATAAACACACTAACACGCCGTGGCCAAGCATGTGTGCCACGCCCATACCTGGCATCACACCTGGCATCAGAGGTAGACCTGGCATGGAAGGCATGAGGGGCATCCCATGGAGGGGGGGCATGGCAAGGGGAGGGGCAGCAGGGGGTGAAGCAGGAGGGGGAGGCTGGGTGTGGTAGAGGTGGTGGGCAGCAGGGGGTGAAGCAGGAGGGGGAGGCTGGGTGTGGTAGGGGTGGTGGGCAGCAGGGGGTGAAGCAGGAGGGGGAGGCTGGGTGTGGTAGGGGTGGTGGGCAGCAGGAGGTGAAGCAGGAGGGGGAGGCTGGGTGTGGTAGGGGTGGTGGGCAGCAGGGGTGAGGCAGGAGGGGGAGGCTGGGTGTGGTAGGGGTGGTAGGTAGCAGGGGGTGAGGCAGGAGCCTGGTACTGCTGGTGGTACTGATGGTGTGAGGGGCTTGGCATTGTGGGTATAGGAGGTATCATCCCTCCCATCACTGGAAGCACTGGCACAGCTGGGCAGCAGACAGACAGGAGACAGGGTTAGGATACAGCTGGGCAGCAGACAGACAGGAGACAGGGTTAGGATACAGCTGGGCAGCAGACAGACAGGAGACAGGGTTAGGATACAGCTGGGCAGCAGACAGACAGGAGACAGGGTTAGGATACAGCTGGAGCAGACAGACAGGAGACAGGGTTAGGATACAGCTGGGCAGCAGACAGACAGGAGACAGGGTTAGGATACAGCTGGGCAGCAGACAGACAGGAGACAGGGTTAGGATACAGCTGGGCAGCAGACAGACAGGAGACAGGGTTAGGATACAGCTTGGCAGCAGACAGACAGACAGGAGACAGGGTTAGGATACAGCTGGGCAGACAGACAGGAGACAGGGTTAGGATACAGCTGGGCAGACAGACAGGAGACAGGGTTAGGATACAGCTGGGCAGCAGACAGACAGGAGACAGGGTTAGGATACAGCTGGGCAGCAGACAGACAGGAGACAGGGTTAGGATACAGCTGGGCAGACAGACAGCCAGGTGACAGGGTTAGGATACAGCTGGGCAGCAGACAGACAGACAGGACACAGGGTTAGGATACAGCTGGGCAGCAGACAGACAGGAGACAGGGTTAGGATACAGCTGGGCAGCAGACAGACAGGAGACAGGGTTAGGATACAGCTGGGCAGCAGACAGACAGACAGGACACAGGGTTAGGATACAGCTGGGCAGCAGACAGACAGGAGACAGGGTTAGGATACAGCTGGGCAGCAGACAGACAGGAGACAGGGTTAGGATACAGCTGGGCAGCAGACAGACAGGAGACAGGGTTAGGATACAGCTGGGCAGCAGACAGACAGGAGACAGGGTTAGGATACAGCTGGGCAGCAGACAGACAGGAGACAGGGTTAGGATACAGCTGGGCAGCAGACAGACAGGAGACAGGGTTAGGATACAGCTGGGCAGACAGACAGGAGACAGGGTTAGGATACAGCTGGGCAGCAGACAGACAGGAGACAGGGTTAGGATACAGCTGGGCAGACAGACAGGAGACAGGGTTAGGATACAGCTGGGCAGGCAGACAGACAGGAGACAGGGTTAGGATACAGCTGGGCAGCAGACAGACAGGAGACAGGGTTAGGATACAGCTGGGCAGACAGACAGACAGGTGACAGGGTTAGGATACAGCTGGGCAGACAGACAGACATGTGACAGGGTTAGGATACAGCTGGGCAGCAGACAGACAGGAGACAGGGTTAGGATACAGCTGGGCAGCAGACAGACAGACAGGAGACAGGGTTAGGATACAGCTGGGCAGACAGACAGGAGACAGGGTTAGGATACAGCTGGGCAGCAGACAGACAGGAGACAGGGTTAGGATACAGCTGGGCAGCAGACAGACAGACAGGGTTAGGATACAGCTGGGCAGACAGACAGACAGGTGACAGGGTTAGGATACAGCTGGGCAGCAGACAGACAGGAGACAGGGTTAGGATACAGCTGGGCAGACAGACAGACAGGAGACAGGGTTAGGATACAGCTGGGCAGACAGACAGACAGGAGACAGGGTTAGGATACAGCTGGGCAGCAGACAGACAGGAGACAGGGTTAGGATACAGCTGGGCAGCAGACAGACAGACAGGGTTAGGATACAGCTGGGCAGACAGACAGGAGACAGGGTTAGGATACAGCTGGGCAGACAGACAGGAGACAGGGTTAGGATACAGCTGGGCAGCAGACAGGAGACAGGGTTAGGATACAGCTGGGCAGCAGACAGACAGGAGACAAGGTTAGGATACAGCTGGGCAGCAGACAGACAGGAGACAGGGTTAGGATACAGCTGGGCAGCAGACAGACAGGAGACAGGGTTAGGATACAGCTGGGCAGACAGACAGGAGACAGGGTTAGGATACAGCTGGGCAGCAGACAGACAGGAGACAGGGTTAGGATACAGCTGGGCAGCAGACAGACAGGAGACAGGGTTAGGATACAGCTGGGCAGCAGACAGACAGGAGACAGGGTTAGGATACAGCTGGGCAGACAGACAGACAGGAGACAGGGTTAGGATACAGCTGGGCAGCAGATAGACAGGAGACAGGGTTAGGATACAGCTGGGCAGCAGACAGACAGGAGACAGGGTTAGGATACAGCTGGGCAGCAGACAGACAGGAGACAGGGTTAGGATACAGCTGGGCAGACAGACAGGAGACAGGGTTAGGATACAGCTGGGCAGCAGACAGACAGGAGACAGGGTTAGGATACAGCTGGGCAGCAGACAGACAGGAGACAGGGTTAGGATACAGCTGGGCAGCAGACAGACAGGAGACAGGGTTAGGATACAGCTGGGCAGACAGACAGACAGGAGACAGGGTTAGGATACAGCTGGGCAGCAGACAGACAGGAGACAGGGTTAGGATACAGCTGGGCAGACAGACAGACAGGAGACAGGGTTAGGATACAGCTGGGCAGCAGACAGACAGACAGGGTTAGGATACAGCTGGGCAGCAGACAGACAGGAGACAGGGTTAGGATACAGCTGGGCAGACAGACAGACAGGAGACAGGGTTAGGATACAGCTGGGCAGCAGACAGACAGACAGGAGACAGGGTTAGGATACAGCTGGGCAGCAGACAGACAGGAGACAGGGTTAGGATACAGCTGGGCAGCAGACAGACAGGGTTAGGATACAGCTGGGCAGACAGACAGACAGGAGACAGGGTTAGGATACAGCTGGGCAGCAGACAGACAGACAGGAGACAGGGTTAGGATACAGCTGGGCAGCAGACAGACAGGCTTAGGGTTTAGGATGTTGGGTTAGGGTACCAGAGGACAGATTTAGGGCACAGCTTTGAGATGAAAACAGGGTTTAGCGTTTAGGGCAAAGCACCAGGACTTTCTGAACGGAAACTTCATCTCACAAAAAAGAAAATCGTAACATCTGAACATAAAACCGACCCCTGAATAATTAGATATCACTGAAGACACTTCCAGGTTTATTATGTATGAGATCAGATAGAGAGGGCTGGTTTAAACAGGGACACAGAGAGAGAGAGAGAGAGAGAGAGAGAGAGAGAGAGAGAGAGAGAGAGAGAGAGAGAGAGACAGAGAGAGAGAGAGAGAGAGACAGACAGAGAGACATAGAGACAGAGAGAGAGAGAGAGAGAGAGAGAGAGAGAGAGACAGAGAGAGAGAGAGAGAGAGAGAGGGGGACAGAGAGAGAGAGAGACAGAGAGAGAGAGAGAGGGACAGAGAGAGAGAGAGAGAGAGAGAGAGGGGGACAGAGAGAGAGAGAGACAGAGAGAGAGAGAGAGAGAGACAGAGAGAGAGAGAGAGAGAGAGAGAGAGAGAGAGAGAGAGAGAGAGAGAGAGAGAGAGAGAGAGAGAGAGAGGGGGAGAGAGGAGAGTTAGGCCTATGTTGTGTTGCTACCATGTTGTTGTTGTGTTGCTACCATGTTGTTGCCATGTTGTGTTTCTACCATGTTGTGTTTCTACCATGTTGTGTTGTCATGTTGTGTTTCTACCATGTTGTGTTTCTACCATGTTGTGTTTCTACCATGTTGTGTTGTCATGTTGTGTTTCTACCATGCTGTGTTGCTACCATGTTGTTGTCATGTTGTGTTGCTACCATGTTGTGTTGTCATGTTGTGTTGCTACCATGTTGTGTTGTCATGTTTTGTTGCTGCCATGTTGTGTTTCTACCATGTTGTGTTGCTACCATGTTGTGTTGTCATGTGTTTCTACCATGTTGTTGTCATGTTGTGTTTCTACCATGCTGTGTTGTCATGTTGTGTTGCTACCATGTTGTTGTCATGTTGTGTTGCTACCATGCTGTGTTATCATGTTGTGTTGCTACCATGTTGTTGTCATGTTGTGTTTCTACCATGCTGTGTTGTCATGTTGTGTTGCTACCATGTTGTTGTCATGTTGTGTTGCTACCATGCTGTGTTGTCATGTTGTGTTGCTACCATGTTGTTGTCATGTTGTCTTGCTACCATGCTGTGTTATCATGTTGTGTTGCTACCATGTTGTGTTTCTACCATGCTGTGTTGTCATGTGTTGCTGCCATGTTGTGTTTCTACCATGTTGTGTTGTCATGTTGTGTTTCTACCATGTTGTGTTGCCATGTTGTGTTGCTACCAATCTGTGTTGTCATGTTGTGTTGCTACCAATCTGTGTTGTCATGTTGTGTTTCTACCATGCTGTGTTGTCATGTTGTGTTGCTACCATGTTGTTGTCATGTTGTGTTGCTACCATGTTGTTGTCATGTTGTGTTGCTACCATGTTGTTGTCATGTTGTGTTGCTACCATGTTGTTGTCATGTTGTGTTGCTACCATGTTGTTGTCATGTTGTGTTGCTACCATGTTGTTGTCATGTTGTGTTGCTACCATGCTGTGTTGTCATGTGTTGCTGCCATGTTGTGTTTCTACCATGTTGTGTTGTCATGTGTTTCTACCATGTTGTGTTGTCATGTTGTGTTGCTACCATGTTGTTGTCATGTTGTGTTTCTACCATGCTGTGTTGTCATGTTGTGTTGCTACCATGTTGTTGTCATGTTGTGTTGCTACCATGCTGTGTTGTCATGTGTTGCTGCCATGTTGTGTTTCTACCATGTTGTGTTGTCATGTTGTGTTGCTACCATGTTGTGTTGTCATGTGTTCCTACCATGTTGTGTTGTCATGTTGTGTTGCTACCATGCTGTGTTGTCATGTGTTGCTGCCATTTTGTGTTTCTACCATGTTGTGTTGTCATGTTGTGTTTCTACCATGTTGTTGTCATGTTGTCTTGCTACCATGCTGTGTTATCATGTTGTGTTGCTACCATGTTGTTGTCATGTTGTGTTTCTACCATGCTGTGTTGTCATGTGTTGCTGCCATGTTGTGATCCTACCATGTTGTGTTGTCATGTTGTGTTTCTACCATGTTGTGTTACCATGTTGTGATCCTACCATGCTGTGTTGTCATGTTGTGTTTCTACCATGCTGTGTTGTCATGTTGTGTTTCTACCATGTTGTTGTCATGTTGTGTTGCTACCATGCTGTGTTGTCATGTTGTGTTGCTACCATGTTGTGTTGTCATGTTGTGTTGCTACCATGTTGTTGTCATGTTGTGTTGCTACCATGCTGTGTTGTCATGTTGTGTTGCTACCATGTTGTTGTCATGCTGTGTTGCTACCATGCTGTGTTGTCATGTTGTGTTTCTACCATGTTGTTGTCATGTTGTGTTGCTACCATGCTGTGTTGTCTTGTGTTGCTGCCATGTTGTGATTCTACCATGTTTTGTTGTCATGTGTTCCTACCATGTTGTGTTGTCATGTTGTGTTGCTACCATGTTGTTGTCATGTTGTGTTTCTACCATGCTGTGTTGTCATGTTGTGTTGCTACCATGTTGTTGTCATGTTGTGTTGCTACCATGCTGTGTTGTCATGTGTTGCTGCCATGTTGTGTTGCTACCTTGCTGTGTTGTCATGTTGTGTTGCTACCATGTTGTTGTCATGTGGTGTTGCTACCATGCTGTGTTGTCTTGTGTTGCTGCCATGTTGTGATTCTACCATGTTTTGTTGTCATGTGCTCCTACCATGTTGTGTTGTCATGTTGTGTTTCTACCATGCTGTGTTGTCATTTTGTGTTGCTACCATGTTGTTGTCATGTTGTGTTGCTACCATGCTGTGTTGTCATGTGTTGCTGCCATGTTGTGTGTCTACCATGTTGTGTTGTCATGTTGTGTTTCTACCATGTTGTGTTGTCATGTTGTGTTGCTACCATGTTGTTGTCATGTTGTGTTGCTACCATGCTGTGTTGTCATGTTGTGTTTCTACCATGTTGTTGTCATGTTGTGTCTCTACCATGCTGTGTTGTCATGTGTTGCTGCCATGTTGTGTTTCTACCATGTTGTGTTGTCATGTTGTGTTTCTACCATGTTGTGTTGCCATGTTGTGTTGCTACCATGCTGTGTTGTCATGTTGTGTTCTACCATGCTGTGTTGTCATGTGATGCTACCATGTTGTGTTGCTACCATGCTGTGTTGTCATGTTGTGTTTCTACCATGCTGTGTTGTCATGTTGTGTTGCTACCATGCTGTGTTGCTACCATGTTGTTGTCATGTTGTGATTCTACCATGTTTTGTTGTCATGTGTTCCTACCATGTTGTGTTGTCATGTTGTGTTTCTACCATGTTGTGTTGTCATGTTGTGTTTCTACCATGTTGTGTTGTCATGTTGTGTTGCTACCATGTTGTTGTCATGTTGTGTTGCTACCATGCTGTGTTGTCATGTTGTGTTGCTACCATGTTGTTGTCATGTTGTGTTTCTACCATGCTGTGTTGTCATGTGTTGCTGCCATGTTGTGTTTCTACCATGTTGTGTTGTCATGTTGCTGTTTCTACCATGTTGTGTTGCTACCATGCTGTGTTGTCAAGTTGTGTTTCTACCATGCTGTGTTGTCATGTTGTGTTTCTACCATGCTGTGTTGTCAGAGCCCCAGGACAGCAACACAACTAGACCCCACAGAGCCCCAGGACAGCAACACAAACAGACCCCACAGAGCCCCAGGACAGCAACACAAACAGACCCCACAGAGCCCCAGGACAGCAACACAACTAGACCCCACAGAGCCCCAGGACAGCAACACAAACAGACCCCACAGAGTCCCAGGACAGCAACACAAACAGACCCCACAGAGCCCCAGGACAGCAACACAAACAGACCCCACAGGGCCCCAGGACAGCAACACAAACAGACCCCACAGAGCCCCAGGACAGCAACACAAACAGACCCCACAGAGCCCCAGGACAGCAACACAAACAGACCCCACAGAGCCCCAGGACAGCAACACAAACAGACCCCACAGAGCCCCAGGACAGCAACACAAACAGACCCCACAGAGCCCCAGGACAGCAACACAAACAGACCCCACAGAGCCCCTGGACAGCAACACAATTAGACCCCACAGAGCCCCAGGACAGCAACACAAACAGACCCCACAGAGTCCCAGGACAGCAACACAAACAGACCCCACAGAGTCCCAGGACAGCAACACAAACAGACCCCACAGAGCCCCAGGACAGCAACACAAACAGACCCCACAGGGCCCCAGGACAGCAACACAAACAGACCCCACAGAGCCCCAGGACAGCAACACAAACAGACCCCACAGAGCCCCAGGACAGCAACACAAACAGACCCAACCAAATCACGAGAAAACAAAAAGATAATTACTTGACACATTGGAAAGAATTAACAAAAAATCCGAGCAAACTAGAATGCTATTTGTCCCTAAACAGAGAGAGACACAGTGGCAGAATACCTGACCACTGTGACTGACCCAAACTTAAGGAAAGCTTTGACTATGTACAGACTCAGTGAGCATAGCCTTGCTATTGAGAAAGGCCGCCGTAGGCAGACCTGGCTCTCAAGAGAAGACAGGCTATGTGCAACACTGCCCACAAAAATGAGGTGGAAACTGAGCTGCACTTCCTAACCTCCTGCCCAAATGTATGACCATATTAGAGACACATATTTCCCTCAATTTACACAGATACACAAAGAATTAGAAAACAAATCCAATTTTGATAAACTCCCATATCTACTGGGTGAAATACCACAGTGTGCTATCACAGCAGCAAGATGTGTGACCTGTTGCCGCCAGAAAAGGTCAACCAGTGAAGAACAAACACCATTGTAAATACAACCCATATTTATGTTGATTTATTTTCCCTTTTGGTAACTATTTGCACATAAAATGACATTTTAAATGTATTTATTTTTTGGGGAACTTCTGTGAGTGTCATTTTTATTGTTTATTTTACTTTGTTTATTATCTACTTCACATGGTTTGGCAGACAGACAGACAGACAGACAGACAGACAGACAGACAGACAGACAGACAGACAGACAGACAGACAGACAGACAGACAGAGACACAGACAGACAGACAGACAGACAGACAGACAGACAGACAGACAGACAGACAGACAGACAGAGACACAGACAGACAGACAGACAGACAGACAGACAGACAGACAGACAGACAGACAGACAGACAGAGACACAGACAGACAGACAGACAGACAGACAGACAGACAGACAGACAGACAGGAGAGAGAGAGAGAGAGAGAGAGAGAGAGAGAGAGAGAGAGAGAGAGAGAGAGAGAGAGAGAGACAGAGAGAGAGAGAGAGACAGAGAGAGAGAGAGAGAGAGAGAGAGAGAGAGAGAGAGAGAGAGAGAGACAGAGAGAGAGAGAGAGAGAGAGAGAGAGAGAGAGAGAGAGAGGGACAGAGAGAGAGAGAGACAGAGAGAGAGAGAGAGAGACAGAGAGAGAGAGAGAGAGAGAGAGAGAGAGAGAGAGAGAGAGAGAGAGACAGAGAGAGAGAGAGAGAGAGAGAGAGAGAGAGAGACAGAGAGAGAGAGAGAGAGAGACAGAGAGAGAGAGAGAGAGAGAGAGAGAGAGAGAGAGGGACAGAGAGAGAGAGGCCTATGTTGTGTTGCTACCATGTTGTTGTTGTGTTTCTACCATGTTGTGTTTCTACCATGTTGTGTTGCTGCCATGTTGTGTTTCTACCATGTTGTGTTGCTACCATGTTGTGTTGTCATGTTGTGTTGCTACCATGTTGTGTTGTCATGTTGTGTTGCTACCATGTTGTTGTCATGTTGTGTTGCTACCATGCTGTGTTGTCATGTTGTGTTACTACCATGCTGTGTTGTCATGTTGTGTTGCTACCATGTTGTTGTCATGTTGTGTTGCCATGTGTTGCTGCCATGTTGTGTTGCTACCATGTTGTGTTGTCATGTTGTGTTGCTACCATGTTGTTGTCATGTTGTGTTGCTACCATGCTGTGTTGTCATGTTGTGTTACTACCATGCTGTGTTGTCATGTTGTGTTGCTACCATGTTGTTGTCATGTTGTGTTGCTACCATGCTGTGTTGTCATGTGTTGCTGCCATGTTGTGTTGCTACCATGTTGTGTTGTCATGTTGTGTTGCTACCATGTTGTTGTCATGTTGTGTTTCTACCATGCTGTGTTGTCATGTTGTGTTACTACCATGTGTTGTTGTCATGTGTTTCTACCATGTTGTGTTGTCATGTTGTGTTTCTACCATGCTGTGTTGTCATGTTGTGTTGCTACCATGTTGTTGTCATGTTGTGTTGCTACCATGCTGTGTTGTCATGTGTTGCTGCCATGTTGTGTTTCTACCATGTTGTGTTGTCATGTTGTGTTGCTACCATGTTGTTGTCATGTTGTCTTGCTACCATGCTGTGTTATCATGTTGTGTTGCTACCATGTTGTTGTCATGTTGTGTTTCTACCATGCTGTGTTGTCATGTGTTGCTGCCATGTTGTGTTTCTACCATGTTGTGTTGTCATGTTGTGATTCTACCATGTTGTGATCCTACCATGCTGTGTTGTCATGTTGTGTTTCTACCATGCTGTGTTGTCATGTTGTGTTGCTACCATGTTGTTGTCATGTTGTGTTGCTACCATGCTGTGTTGTCTTGTGTTGCTGCCATGTTGTGATTCTACCATGTTTTGTTGTCATGTGTTCCTACCATGTTGTGTTGTCATGTTGTGTTTCTACCATGCTGTGTTGTCATGTTGTGTTGCTACCATGCTGTGTTGTCATGTGTTGCTGCCATGTTGTGTTTCTACCATGTTGTGTTGTCATGTTGTGTTTCTACCATGTTGTGTTGTCATGTTGTGTTGCTACCATGTTGTTGTCATGTTGTGTTGCTACCATGCTGTGTTGTCATGTTGTGTTGCTACCATGTTGTTGTCATGTTGTGTTGCTACCATGCTGTGTTGTCATGTGTTGCTGCCATGTTGTGTTTCTACCATTTTGTGTTGTCAAGTTGTGTTTCTACCATGTTGTGTTGCCATGTTGTGTTTCTACCATGTTGTGTTGTCATGTTGTGTTGCTACCATGTTGTTGTCATGTTGTGTTGCTACCATGCTGTGTTGTCATGTTGTGTTTCTACCATGTTGTTGTCATGTTGTGTCTCTACCATGCTGTGTTGTCATGTGTTGCTGCCATGTTGTGTTTCTACCATGTTGTGTTGTCATGTTGTGTTTCTACCATGTTGTGTTGCCATGTTGTGTTGCTACCATGCTGTGTTGTCATGTTGTGTTCTACCATGCTGTGTTGTCATGTGATGCTACCATGTTGTGTTGCTACCATGCTGTGTTGTCATGTTGTGTTTCTACCATGCTGTGTTGTCATGTTGTGTTGCTACCATGCTGTGTTGCTACCATGTTGTTGTCATGTTGTGATTCTACCATGTTTTGTTGTCATGTGTTCCTACCATGTTGTGTTGTCATGTTGTGTTTCTACCATGTTGTGTTGTCATGTTGTGTTTCTACCATGTTGTGTTGTCATGTTGTGTTGCTACCATGTTGTTGTCATGTTGTGTCGCTACCATGCTGTGTTGTCATGTTGTGTTGCTACCATGTTGTTGTCATGTTGTGTTTCTACCATGCTGTGTTGTCATGTGTTGCTGCCATGTTGTGTTTCTACCATGTTGTGTTGTCATGTTGTGTTTCTACCATGTTGTGTTGCTACCATGCTGTGTTGTCAAGTTGTGTTTCTACCATGCTGTGTTGTCATGTTGTGTTTCTACCATGCTGTGTTGTCAGAGCCCCAGGACAGCAACACAATCAGACCCCACAGAGCCCCAGGACAGCAACACAAACAGACCCCACAGAGCCCCAGGACAGCAACACAACCAGACCCCACAGAGCCCCAGGACAGCAACACAACCAGACCCCACAGAGCCCCAGGACAGCAACACAACCAGACCCCACAGAGCCCCAGGACAGCAACACAAACAGACCCCACAGAGCCCCAGGACAGCAACACAATTAGACCCCACAGAGCCCCAGGACAGCAACACAACCAGACCCCACAGAGCCCCAGGACAGCAACACAAACAGACCCCACAGAGCCCCAGGACAGCAACACAATTAGACCCCACAGAGCCCCAGGACAGCAACACAAACAGACCCCACAGAGCCCCAGGACAGCAACACAAACAGACCCCACAGAGCCCCAGGACAGCAACACAAACAGACCCCACAGAGCCCCAGGACAGCAACACAAACAGACCCCACAGAGCCCCAGGACAGCAACACAAACAGACCCCACAGAGCCCCAGGACAGCAACACAAACAGACCCCACAGAGCCCCAGGACAGCAACACAAACAGACCCCACAGAGCCCCAGGACAGCAACACAAACAGACCCCACAGAGCCCCAGGACAGCAACACAAACAGACCCCACAGAGCCCCAGGACAGCAACACAACTAGACCCCACAGAGCCCCAGGACAGCAACACAACTAGACCCCACAGAGCCCCAGGACAGCAACACAAACAGAGCCCACAGAGCCCCAGGACAGCAACACAAACAGACCCCACAGAGCCCCAGGACAGCAACACAAACAGACCCCACAGAGCCCCAGGACAGCAACACAAACAGACCCCACAGAGCCCCAGGACAGCAACACAAACAGGACAGCAACACAAACAGACCCCACAGAGCCCCAGAACAGCAACACAACTAGACCCCACAGAGCCCCAGGACAGCAACACAAACAGAGCCCACAGAGCCCCAGGACAGCAACACAAACAGACCCCACAGAGCCCAGGACAGCAACACAAACAGACCCCACAGAGCCCCAGGACAGCAACACAAACAGACCCCAAAGAGCCCCAGGACAGCAACACAAACAGACCCCACAGAGCCCCAGGACACCAACACAATCAGACCCCACAGAGCCCCAGGACAGCAACACAAACAGACCCCACAGAGCCCCAGGACAGCAACACAAACAGACCCCACAGAGCCCCAGGACAGCAACACAAACAGACCCCACAGAGCCCCAGGACAGCAACACAAACAGACCCCACAGAGCCCCAGGACAGCAACACAAACAGACCCCACAGAGCCCCAGGACAGCAACACAAACAGACCCCACAGAGCCCCAGGACAGCAACACAATCAGACCCCACAGAGCCCCAGGACAGCAACACAAACAGACCCCACAGAGCCCCAGGACAGCAACACAACTAGACCCCACAGAGCCCCAGGACAGCAACACAAACAGAGCCCACTGAGCCCCAGGACAGCAACACAAACAGACCCCACAGAGCCCCAGGACAGCAACACAAACAGGACAGCAACACAAACAGACCCCACAGAGCCCCAGGACAGCAACACAACTAGACCCCACAGAGCCCCAGGACAGCAACACAAACAGACCCCACAGAGCCCCAGGACAGCAACACAAACAGACCCCACAGAGCCCCAGGACAGCAACACAAACAGACCCCACAGAGCCCCAGGACAGCAACACAAACAGACCCCACAGAGCCCCAGGACAGCAACACAAACAGAGCCCACAGAGCCCCAGGACAGCAACACAAACAGACCCCACAGAGCCCCAGGACAGCAACACAAACAGACCCCACAGAGCCCCAGGACAGCAACACAAACAGACCCCACAGAGCCCCAGGACAGCAACACAAACAGACCCCACAGAGCCCCAGGACAGCAACACAAACAGACCCAACCAAATCACGAGAAAACAAAAAGATAATTACTTGACACATTGGAAAGAATTAACAAAAAATCCGAGCAAACTAGAATGCTATTTGGCCCTAAACAGAGAGAGACACAGTGGCAGAATACCTGACCACTGTGACTGACCCAAACTTAAGGAAAGCTTTGACTATGTACAGACTCAGTGAGCGTAGCCTTGCTATTGAGAAAGGCCGCCGTAGGCAGACCGGGCTCTCAAGAGAAGACAGGCTATGTGCAACACTGCCCACAAAAATGAGGTGGAAACTGAGCTGCACTTCCTAACCTCCTGCCCAAATGTATGACCATATTAGAGACACATATTTCCTTCAGATTACACAGATACACAAAGAATTATAAAACAAATCCAATTTTGATAAACTCCCATATCTACTGGGTGAAATACCACAGTGTGCCATCACAGCAGCAAGATGTGTGACCTGTTGCCACAAGAAAAGGTCAACCAGTGAAGAACAAACACCATTGTAAATACAACCCATATTTATGTTGATTTATTTTCCCTTTTGGTAACTATTTGCACATAAAATGACATTTTAAATGTATTTATTTTTTGGGGAACTTCTGTGAGTGTCATTTTTATTGTTTATTTTACTTTGTTTATTATCTACTTCACATGGTTTGGCAGACAGACAGACAGACAGACAGACAGACAGACAGACAGACAGACAGACAGACAGACAGACAGACAGACAGACAGACAGACAGACAGACAGACAGACAGACACAGAGACAGACAGACAGACAGGCAGGCAGGCAGACAGACAGACAGACAGACAGACAGACAGACAGACAGACAGACAGGCAGGCAGGCACAGAGACAGACAGACAGACAGACAGACAGACAGACAGACAGACAGACAGACAGACAGACAGACAGACAGACAGACAGACAGACAGACAGACAGACAGACAGACAGACAGAGAGGACAGAGAGAGAGAAAGAGAGACAGACAGGACAGAGAGAGAGACAGAGAGAGACAGACAGGACAGAGAGAGAGACAGAGACAGAGACAGCCAGCCAGACAGACAGACAGACAGACAGACAGACAGACAGACAGACAGACAGACAGACAGACAGACAGACAGACAGACAGACAGACCTCCGGGCTGTAGTCCTGGGGGATATGGTCTGCTGGCAGGGGCCTGACTCCTCTCCTCCTCTCCTCCTCCTCCTCCTATTCCTCCTCCTCCCTTCATCCGGCCTGTCATACCGGCTGGCTTGTCCAGGTCCTGAGACGGAGAACAGAGACAGAGAGGAGAGACTAAAACAGGCTGATGGACGGAGTGAGAGAGAGAGACAGAGAGGAGGGACTAAAACAGGCTGATGGACGGAGTGAGAGAGAGAGACAGAGAGGAGGGACTAAAACAGGCTGATGGACGGAGTGAGAGAGAGAGAAGAGAGGAGGGACTAAAACAGGCTGATGGACGGAGTGAGAGAGAGAGACAGAGGAAAAGATAGAGAGAGACAGAGGGGGGAGGTCCATATCGGCCCAGTCACTGGAACTCTATCCTCCCTGGGTAATACCGTATAAACCGTAAGAGCTGCACACACACGACCTTCTGCTCTGCTCCCCCAGACACATGACCTTCTGCTCTGCTCCCCCAGACACACGACCTTCTGCTCCCCCAGACACACGACCTTCTGCTCTGCTCCCCCAGACAGATGACCTTCTGCTCTGCTCCCCCAGACACACGACCTTCTGCTCTGCTCCCCCAGACAGACACACGACCTTCTGCTCTGCTCCCCCAGACAGACACACAACCTTCTGCTCTGCTCCCCCAGATTATGATGTGTTATGATGTGGTATGATGTAGTATGATGTGGTATGATGTGGTATGATGTAGTATGATGTGGTATGATGTGTTATGATGCCTTATGATGTGGTATGATGTGTTATGATGTCTTATGATGTGTTATGATGTGGTATGATGTAGTATGATGTCTTATGATGTGTTATGATGTGGTATGATGTGGTATGATGTCTTATGATGTGGTATGATGTCTTATGATGTCTTATGATGTCTTATGATGTGGTATGATGTCTTATGATGTGGTATGATGTCTTATGATGTCTTATGATGTGATATGATGTGGTATGATGTGGTATGATGTCTTATGATGTGGTATGATGTGGTATGATGTCTTATGATGTGGTATGATGTCTTATGATGTGGTATGATGTCTTATGAATTCTTATGATGTCTTATGATGTGATATGATGTGGTATGATGTCTTATGAATTCTTATGATGTGGTATGATGTCTTATGATGTCTTATGATGTGATATGATGTGGTATGATGTCTTATGATGTGGTATGATGTCTTATGAATTCTTATGATGTGTTATGAATTCTTATGATGTGTTATGATGTGGTATGATGTGGTATGATGTTGTATGATGTGGTATGATGTCTCACGGCCTTCCCTGTAGCTCAGTTGGTAGAGGGTGGTGTTTGCAACGCCAGGGTTGTGGGTTCGATTCCCACGGGGGACCAGTACAGAATTTTTTTTTTAATGAAATGTATGAAATGTCTGCATTCACTAATGTAAGTCACTCTGGATAAGAGTGTCTGCTAAATGACTAAAATGTAATGAAGTGTTATGTTATGAAGTGTTATGTTATGAAGTGTTGTTTTATGAAGTGTTATGTTGTGTTATGTGTTATGAAGTGTTATGTTATGAAGTGTTATGTTATGAAGTGTTATGTTATGAAGTGTTATGTTATGAAGTGTTATGTGTTATGTTATGAAGTGTTAAGTGATGTGTTATGTTGTGTTATGTGTTATGAAGTGTTATGTTATGAAGTGTTATATTATGAAGTGTTATGTGTTATGAAGTGTTAAGTGATGTGTTGTGAAGTGTTATGAAGTGTTATGTTATGAAGTGTTGTGAAGTGTTGTGTTATGAAGTGTTGTGAAGTGTTGTGTTATGATGTGTTATGTTATGAAGTGTTATGTTATGAAGTGTTATGTTATGAAGTGTTATATTATGAAGTGTTATGTTATGAAGTGTTATGTTATGAAGTGTTGTGTTGTGAAGTGTTATGTTATGACGTGTTGTGTTATGAAGTGTTGTGAAGTGCTATGATGTGTTATGAAGTGTTATGTTATGAAGTGTTATGATGTGTTATGTTATGAAGTGTTATGATGTGTTATGAAGTGTTATGTTATGAAGTGTTATGATGTGTTATGTTATGAAGTGTTATGTTATGAAGTGTTGTGTTATTTTATGATGTGTTATGTTATGAAGTGTAATGTTGTGAAGTGTTATGAAGTGTTGTGTTATGTTATGAAGTGTTATGTTATGAAGTGTAATGTTATGCTCCAGGGCCCAACAGCAGAAGAGGGAACCTGGGGTCTGAATCCAGCAGCCCTCCAGTTGTATGAAATACGGTAGTTTAGTAACTCAATCCCCCCCCTGTAGTCTGCTCTATTCATACTGCACACACACACACACACACACACACACACACACACACACACACACACACACACACACACACACACACACACGAGACACACAGAGACACACACACACACACACATACACACACACACACACACACACACACACACACACACACACACACACACACACACACACACACACACACACACACACACACACACACACACACACACACACACACACACACACACACACACACACACACACACACACACACACACACACACACACACACACACACACACACACACACACACACACACACACACACACACACACACACAGACACACACACACACGATCAGATGGCCTACATAAATGATAGGAAGGTATTGTGAATAAAAAGGCCAGGTTGAAGAGGAAGTGAAGGGTTGTAGGGTTGAAGAGGAAGTGAAGGGTTGTAGAGGAAGTGAAGGGTTATAGAGGAAGTGAAGGGTTGTAGAGGAAGTGAAGGGTTGTAGAGGAAGTGAAGGGTTGTAGAGGAAGTGAAGGGTTGAAGAGGAAGTGAAGGGTTGTAGAGGAAGTGAAGGGTTGTAGAGGAAGTGAAGGGTTGTAGAGGAAGTGAAGGGTTGTAGAGGAAGTGAAGGGTTGTAGAGGAAGTGAAGGGTTATAGAGGAAGTGAAGGGTTGTAGAGGAAGTGAAGGGTTGTAGGGTTGTAGAGGAAGTGAAGGTTTGTAGAGGAAGTGAAGGGTTGTAGAGGAAGTGAAGGGTTATAGAGGAAGTGAAGGGTTGAAGAGGAAGTGAAGGGTTGTAGAGGAAGTGAAGGGTTGTAGAGGAAGTGAAGAGCTGTAGAGGAAGTGAAGGGTTGTAGAGGAAGTGAAGGGTTGTAGAGGAAGTGAAGGGTTGTAGAGGAAGTGAAGGGTTATAGAGGAAGTGAAGGGTTATAGAGGAAGTGAAGGGTTGTAGAGGAAGTGAAGGGTTGTAGAGGAAGTGAAGGGTTGTAGAGGAAGTGAAGGGTTGTAGAGGAAGTGAAGAGTTGTAGAGGAAGTGAAGGGTTATAGAGGAAGTGAAGGGTTGTAGAGGAAGTGAAGGGTTGTAGAGGAAGTGAAGGGTTGTAGAGGAAGTGAAGGGTTGTAGAGGAAGTGAAGGGTTGTAGAGGAAGTGAAGGGTTGAAGAGGAAGTGAAGGGTTGTAGAGGAAGTGAAGGGTTGTAGAGGAAGTGAAGGGTTATAGAGGAAGCGAAGGGTTGTAGAGGAAGTGAAGGGTTGTAGAGGAAGTGAAGGGTTATAGAGGAAGTGAAGGGTTGTAGAGGAAGTGAAGGGTTGTAGAGGAAGCGAAGGGTTATAGAGGAAGTGAAGGGTTGTAGAGGAAGTGAAGGGTTGTAGAGGAAGCGAAGGGTTGTAGAGGAAGTGAAGGGTTGTAGAGGAAGTGAAGGGTTGTAGGGTTGTAGAGGAAGTGAAGGGTTATAGAGGAAGTGAAGGGTTGTAGAGGAAGTGAAGGGTTATAGAGGAAGTGAAGGGTTATAGAGGAAGTGAAGGGTTAAAGAGGAAGTGAAGGGTTGTAGAGGAAGTGAAGACAGCTGTGTGTGTTTGTCTCACCGTGCTGCCGTCTGACAACACAGGGGCGAAGAGGCTGTCCAGGTAGCGATCCACTCCTCTCTGAGTCGGACCGTCGCCGATCACATCAGCCTCCACTGGAGAGGAGACACTGTTAATATCACTATACTGGTGTGTGTGTGTGTGTGTGTGTGTGTGTGTGTGTGTGTGTGTGTGTGTGTGTGTGTGTGTGTGTGTACCGTGGCTGGAGTATCCGTCAGAGTCTGGTCGGCTGTACGCAGGTTGGGTGGTGCTGATGAAGGGCGGCTCGTCATCACTGTCAAAACCACTGCCAAACAGAGTCCTGGTCTCACACACACACACACACACACACACACACACACACACACACACACACACACAGGCTGGGTGATTAGTAACATTCCACAGTGAAGGTCTAGACTGGGTTTGTGTGTGTGTGTGTGTGTGTGTGTGTGTGTGTGTGTGTGTGTGTGTGTGTGTGTGTGTGTGTGTGTGTGTGTGTGTGTGTGTGTGTGTGTGTGTGTGTGTGTGTGTGTGTGTGTGTGTGTGTGTGTGTGTGTGTGTGTGTGTGTGTGTGTGTGTGTGTGTGTGTGTGTGTGTGTGTGTGTGTGTGTGTGTGTGTGTGTGTGTGTGTGTGTGTGTGTGGACTCACAGCCTGGCGTTGGTTCGAACTCTATTCGGATCCTCAGCTGAGATGATGTAGTAACTCTTCTGTTTGGGGAAGTCGGACAGCAGCTCCAAGTCTGAGATCTGAAACCGGATTCAGTTAGAGAGTCGGACAGCAGCTCCAAGTCTGAGATCTGAAACCGGATTCAGTTAGAGAGTCGGACGGCAGCTCCAAGTCTGAGATCTGAAACCGGATTCAGTTAGAGAGTCGGACAGCAGCTCCAAGTCTGAGATCTGAAACCGGATTCAGTTAGAGAGTCGGACGGCAGCTCCAAGTCTGAGATCTGAAACCGGATTCAGTTAGAGAGTCGGACGGCAGCTCCAAGTCTGAGATCTGAAACCGGATTCAGTTAGAGAGTCGGACGGCAGCTCCAAGTCGATAACTCTCAGTTAACCCGATTACTCTCAGTTAGCCTGATAACTCTCGGTTAGCCTGATCACTCTCAGTTAACCTGATAACTCTCAGTTAACCTGATAACTCTCAGTTAACCCGATAACTCTCGGTTAGCCTGATAACTCTCGGTTAGCCTGATAACTCTCGGTTAGCCTGATAACTCTCGGTTAGCCTGATAACTCTCGGTTAGCCTGATCAACTCTGAGTTAACCTGATAACTCTCAGTTAGCCTGATCACTCTCAGTTAGCCTGATCACTCTCAGTTAACCTGATAACTCTCAGTTAACCTGATAACTCTCAGTTAACCCGATAACTCTCGGTTAGCCTGATAACTCTCGGTTAGCCTGATAACTCTCGGTTAGCCTGATCAACTCTGAGTTAACCTGATAACTCTCAGTTAGCCTGATAACTCTCAGTTAACCTAAATAATCTCAGTTAACGCGATAACTCTCGGTTAGCCCGATAACTCTCGGTTAGCCCGATAACTCTCGGTTAGCCCGATAACTCTCAGTTAGCCTGATAACTCTCGGTTAGCCTGATAACTCTCGGTTAGTCTGATAACTCTCGGTTAGCCTGATCAACTCTGAGTTAACCTGATAACTCTCAGTTAGCCTGATAACTCTCAGTTAGCTGAATGTGGTGTGTGTGTGTGTCTGTGTCTGTGTGTGTGTGTGTGTGTGTGTGTGTGTGTGTGTGTGTGTGTGTGATATATACCCACCAGATCCATGACGTAATCGTGACCGGCTAGCTCCGCCCACTGCCCATGCTCCTTCATCAGTACAGACCAGCCCCTCCACTCCTCACACGCCCCCCTACAGGAATACAGAGAGACAGTACAGACCAGCCCCTCCACTCCTCACACGCCCCCTACAGGAATACAGAGAGACAGTATAGACCAGCCCCTCCACTCCCCCCTACAGGAACACAGAGAGACAGTACAGACCAGCCCCTCCACTCCTCACACGCCCCCCTACAGGAATACAGAGAGACAGTACAGACCAGCCCCTCCACTCCCCCCTACAGGAACACAGAGAGACAGTACAGACCAGCCCCTCCACTCCTCACACCCCCCTTACAGGAACACAGAGAGACAGTACAGACCAGCCCCTCCACTCCTCACTCCCCCCTACAGGAACACAGAGAGACAGTACAGACCAGCCACTCCACACCCCCCTACAGGAACACAGAGAGACAGTACAGACCAGCCCCTCCACTCCCCCCTACAGGAACACAGAGAGACAGTACAGACCAGCCCCTCCACTCCCCCCTACAGGAACACAGAGAGACAGTACAGACCAGCCACTCCACACCCCCCTACAGGAACACAGAGAGACAGTACAGACCAGCCCCTCCACACCCCCCTACAGGAACACAGAGAGACAGTACAGACCAGCCCCTCCACTCCTCACACACCCCCCTACAGGAACACAGAGAGACAGTACAGACCAGCCCCTCCACTCCCCCTACAGGAACACAGAGAGACAGTATAGACCAGCCCCTCCACTCCCCCCTACAGGAACACAGAGAGACAGTATAGACCAGCCCCTCCACACCCCCCTACAGGAACACAGAGAGACAGTACAGACCAGCCCCTCCACTCCCCCTACAGGAACACAGAGAGACAGTACAGACCAGCCCCTCCACTCCCCCCCTACAGGAACACAGAGAGACAGTATAGACCAGCCCCTCCACTCCCCCCTACAGGAACACAGAGAGACAGTATAGACCAGCCCCTCCACTCCCCCCTACAGGAACACAGAGAGACAGTACAGACCAGCCCCTCCACTCCCCCCTACAGGAACACAGAGAGACAGTATAGACCAGCCCCTCCACTCCCCCTACAGGAACACAGAGAGACAGTACAGACCAGCCCCTCCACTCCCCCCTACAGGAACACAGAGAGACAGTACAGACCAGCCCCTCCACTCCCCCCTACAGGAACACAGAGAGACAGTACAGACCAGCCCCTCCACTCCCCCCTACAGGAACACAGAAAGACAGTACAGACCAGCCCCTCCACTCCCCCCTACAGGAACACAGAGAGACAGTACAGACCAGCCCCTCCACTCCCCCCTACAGGAACACAGAGAGACAGTACAGACCAGCCCCTCCACTCCCCCCTACAGGAACACAGAGAGACAGTACAGACCAGCCCCTCCACTCCCCCCTACAGGAACACAGAGAGACAGTACAGACCAGCCCCTCCACTCCCCCCTACAGGAACACAGAGAGACAGTACAGACCAGCCCCTCCACTCCCCCCCTACAGGAACACAGAGAGACAGTACAGACCAGCCCCTCCACACCCCCCTACAGGAACACAGAGAGACAGTACAGACCAGCCCCTCCACTCCCCCCTACAGGAACACAGAGAGACAGTACAGACCAGCCCCTCCACTCCTCACACACCCCCTACAGGAACACAGAGAGACAGTACAGACCAGCCCCTCCACTCCCCCCTACAGGAACACAGAGAGACAGTACAGACCAGCCCCTCCACTCCCCCCTACAGGAACACAGAGAGACAGTACAGACCAGCCCCTCCACACCCCCCTACAGGAACACAGAGAGACAGTACAGACCAGCCCCTCCACTCCCCCCTACAGGAACACAGAGAGACAGTACAGACCAGCCCCTCCACACCCCCCTACAGGAACACAGAGAGACAGTATAGACCAGCCCCTCCACTCCCCCCTACAGGAACACAGAGTGACAGTACAGACCAGCCCCTCCACACCCCCCTACAGGAACACAGAGAGACAGTACAGACCAGCCCCTCCACACCCCCCTACAGGAACACAGAGAGACAGTATAGACCAGCCCCTCCACTCCCCCCTACAGGAACACAGAGTGACAGTACAGACCAGCCCCTCCACACCCCCTACAGGAACACAGAGAGACAGTATAGACCAGCCCCTCCACTCCTCCCTACAGGAACACAGAGAGACAGTACAGACCAGCCCCTCCACACCCCCCTACAGGAACACAGAGAGACAGTATAGACCAGCCCCTCCACTCCTCACACGCCCCCTACAGGAACACAGAGAGACAGTACAGACCAGCCCCTCCACTCCCCCCTACAGGAACACAGAGAGACAGTACAGACCAGCCCCTCCACTCCTCCCTACAGGAACACAGAGAGACAGTACAGACCAGCCCCTCCACTCCCCCTACAGGAACACAGAGAGACAGTATAGACCAGCCCCTCCACTCCCCCCTACAGGAACACAGAGAGACAGTACAGACCAGCCCCTCCACACCCCCCTACAGGAACACAGAGAGACAGTACAGACCAGCCCCTCCACTCCCCCCCTACAGGAACACAGAGAGACAGTATAGACCAGCCCCTCCACTCCCCCCTACAGGAACACAGAGAGACAGTACAGACCAGCCCCTCCACTCCCCCTACAGGAACACAGAGAGACAGTATAGACCAGCCCCTCCACTCCTCCCTACAGGAACACAGAGAGACAGTACAGACCAGCCCCTCCACTCCTCCCTACAGGAACACAGAGAGACAGTACAGACCAGCCCCTCCACTCCCCCCCTACAGGAACACAGAGAGACAGTATAGACCAGCCCCTCCACTCCCCCCTACAGGAACACAGAGAGACAGTATAGACCAGCCCCTCCACACCCCCCCCTACAGGAACACAGAGAGACAGTATAGACCAGCCCCTCCACTCCCCCCTACAGGAACACAGAGAGACAGTACAGACCAGCCCCTCCACTCCCCCCTACAGGAACACAGAGAGACAGTATAGACCAGCCCCTCCACTCCCCCTACAGGAACACAGAGAGACAGTATAGACCAGCCCCTCCACACCCCCCTACAGGAACACAGAGAGACAGTACAGACCAGCCCCTCCACTCCCCCCTACAGGAACACAGAGAGACAGTACAGACCAGCCCCTCCACTCCCCCCTACAGGAACACAGAGAGACAGTACAGACCAGCCCCTCCACTCCCCCCTACAGGAACACAGAGAGACAGTATAGACCAGCCCCTCCACTCCCCCCTACAGGAACACAGAGAGACAGTACAGACCAGCCCCTCCACTCCTCCCTACAGGAACACAGAGAGACAGTATAGACCAGCCCCTCCACTCCCCCCTACAGGAACACAGAGAGACAGTACAGACCAGCCCCTCCACTCCCCCCTACAGGAACACAGAGAGACAGTACAGACCAGCCCCTCCACTCCCCCCTACAGGAACACAGAGAGACAGTACAGACCAGCCCCTCCACTCCCCCCTACAGGAACACAGAGAGACAGTATAGACCAGCCCCTCCACTCCCCCCTACAGGAACACAGAGAGACAGTAAACAACATGGTTTGATAGTGGGATGGTAGGATAGGATACCTGTGTAGTAGGATGGTAGGATAGGATACCTGTGTCGTAGGATGGTAGGATAGGATACCTGTGTAGTGGGATGGTAGGATAGGATACCTGTGTTGTGGGATGGTAGGATAGGATACCTGTGTAGTGGGATGGTAGGATAGGATACCTGTGTAGTAGGATGGTAGGATAGGATACCTGTGTAGTGGGATGGTAGGATAGGATACCTGTGTAGTGGGATGGTAGGATAGGATACCTGTGTAGTAGGATGGTAGGATGCC
>NW_025548689.1:212500-287335 GCF_905237065.1 Salmo salar
GACTCAGGACTCACCATAACGAACAGGACTCACCATAATGAACAGGACTCACCATAACGAACAGGACTCACCATAACGAACAGGACTCACCATAATGAACAGGACTCACCATAACGAACAGGACTCACCATAATGAACAGGACTCACCATAACGAACAGGACTCACCATAATGAACAGGACTCACCATAATGAACAGGACTCACCATAACAAACACTTCCAGAGCTTCCTGTCGGAGGTCCTCGTCCATACACGTCAGGGTCGTCTCCAAGGGAACCGTTAGCATCCCAAACATAGGCTCCTAAAAGGGTCAGGGGTCAGGGGTCAGGGGTCAGACCCTGGAGATTAGACATGTGTAGGTCGAGGTTGGTGTCAAATCTCAAACGTCTTCAAGTTTTGGAATCTAATTAGAATTATAGACTGTGTTTGGACTTTCTGAAATGAAATTTAATTTTTATATTGTAAAACATTTAATCTTTGGAATTGAATTAGAATTGAATATTTTTACATTTCCCAGTTAATGGAATGAATGGACAAAGTTTCAAACATTGACAATCAGTTCAACTTGTATCTCTATATCTCCAATATAGCTAGGCTGTCTATATTTCCAATATAGCTAGGCTGTCTGTATTTCCAATGTAGCTAGGCTGTCTGTATTTCTATATATCCAATATAGCTAGGCTGTCTGTATTTCTATATTTCCAATATAGCTAGGCTGTCTGTATTTCCAATATAGCTAGGCTGTCTGTATTTCTATATTTCCAATATAGCTAGGCTGTCTGTATTTCTATATTTCCAATATAGCTAGGCTGTCTGTATTTCCAATATAGCTAGGCTGTCTGTATTTCTATATATCCAATATAGCTAGGCTGTCTGTATTTCTATATTTCCAATATAGCTAGGCTGTCTGTATTTCTATATCTCCAATATAGCTAGGCTGTCTGTATTTCCAATATAGCTAGGCTGTCTGTATTTCTATATCTCCAATATAGCTAGGCTGTCTGTATTTCTATATCTCCAATATAGCTAGGCTGTCTGTATTTCCAATATAGCTAGGCTGTCTGTATTTCTATATATCCAATATAGCTAGGCTGTCTGTATTTCTATATTTCCAATATAGCTAGGCTGTCTGTATTTCCAATATAGCTAGGCTGTCTGTATTTCTATATTTCCAATATAGCTAGGCTGTCTATATTTCCAATATAGCTAGGCTGTCTGTATTTCTATATATCCAATATAGCTAGGCTGTCTGTATTTCTATATATCCAATATAGCTAGGCTGTCTGTATTTCTATATCTCCAATATAGCTAGGCTGTCTGTATTTCTATATATCCAATATAGCTAGGCTGTCTGTATTTCTATATTTCCAATATAGCTAGGCTGTCTGTATTTCTATATTTCCAATATAGCTAGGCTGTCTGTATTTCTATATATCCAATATAGCTAGGCTGTCTGTATTTCTATATTTCCAATATAGCTAGGCTGTCTGTATTTCTATATATCCAATATAGCTAGGCTGTCTGTATTTCTATATATCCAATATAGCTAGGCTGTCTGTATTTCTATATATCCAATATAGCTAGGCTGTCTGTATTTCCAATATAGCTAGGCTGTCTGTATTTCTATATCTCCAATATAGCTAGGCTGTCTGTATTTCTATATTTCCAATATAGCTAGGCTGTCTGTATTTCTATATATCCAATATAGCTAGGCTGTCTGTATTTCTATATTTCCAATATAGCTAGGCTGTCTGTATTTCTATATATCCAATATAGCTAGGCTGTCTGTATTTCTATATATCCAATATAGCTAGGCTGTCTGTATTTCCAATATAGCTAGGCTGTCTGTATTTCTATATCTCCAATATAGCTAGGCTGTCTGTATTTCTATATTTCCAATATAGCTAGGCTGTCTGTATTTCCAATATAGCTAGGCTTTCTGTATTTCTATATTTCCAATATAGCTAGGTTGTCTGTATTTCTATATTTCCAATATAGCTAGGCTGTCTGTATTTCTATATTTCCAATATAGCTAGGCTGTCTGTATTTCTATATATCCAATATAGCTAGGCTGTCTGTATTTCTATATATCCAATATAGCTAGGCTGTCTGTATTTCTATATATCCAATATAGCTAGGCTGTCTGTATTTCTATATATCCAATATAGCTAGGCTGTCTGTATTTCTATATTTCCAATATAGCTAGGCTGTCTGTATTTCTATATCTCCAATATAGCTAGGCTGTCTGTATTTCCAATATAGCTAGGCTGTCTGTATTTCTATATATCCAATATAGCTAGGCTGTCTGTATTTCTATATATCCAATATAGCTAGGCTGTCTGTATTTCTATATCTCCAATATAGCTAGGCTGTCTGTATTTCCAATATAGCTAGGCTGTCTGTATTTCTATATTTCCAATATAGCTAGGCTGTCTGTATTTCTATATTTCCAATATAGCTAGGCTGTCTGTATTTCTATATATCCAATATAGCTAGGCTGTCTGTATTTCTATATATCCAATATAGCTAGGCTGTCTGTATTTCTATATATCCAATATAGCTAGGCTGTCTGTATTTCTATATTTCCAATATAGCTAGGCTGTCTGTATTTCTATATATCCAATATAGCTAGGCTGTCTGTATTTCTATATTTCCAATATAGCTAGGCTGTCTGTATTTCCAATATAGCTAGGCTGTCTGTATTTCTATATCTCCAATATAGCTAGGCTGTCTGTATTTCTATATCTCCAATATAGCTAGGCTGTCTGTATTGGCCTGGAATTTGTGTAAATGTCGGGGATAATATTGAAATGGGACTTGAGAGGAATTGAATTGACTCTGAATTGAAAGACAGACCTGGAAATTGAATTGAATGAAATAGAATGTACAGAGATAGAAATTTTAATTGAATTGATTTGAATGAGGGGTGAGTACAGACAGAAGGTATTGAATTGAATTGTATGGGATTGAATGAGGGGTGAGTAGAGACAGAGTATTGAATTGAATTGTATGGGATTGAATGAGGGGTGAGTAGAGACAGAAGGTATTGAATTGAATTGTATGGGATTGAATGAGGGGTGTGAACAGACAGAGAGTATGGGATTGAATTGTATGGGATTGAATGAGGGGTGAGTAGAAAAGAAGGTATTGAATTGAATTGTATGGGATTGAATGAGGGGTGAGTATAAACAGAAGGTATTGAATTGTATGGGATTGAATGAGGGGTGAGTAGAGACAGAAGGTATTGAATTGTATGGGATTGAATGAGGGGTGAGTACAGACACAAGGTATTGAATTGTATGGGATTGAATGAGGGGTGAGTACAGACACAAGGTATTGAATTGTATGGGATTGAATGAGGGGTGAGTAGAGACAGAAGGTATTGAATTGAATTGTATGGGATTGAATGAGGGGTGTGAACAGACAGAGAGTATTGAATTGAATTGTATGGGATTGAATGAGGGGTGAGTAGAGACAGAGTATTGAATTGAATTGTATGGGATTGAATGAGGGGTGTGAACAGACAGAGAGTATTGAATTGAATTGTATGGGATTGAATGAGGGGTGAGTAGAGACAGAGTATTGAATTGAATTGTATGGGATTGAATGAGGGGTGTGAACAGACAGAGAGTATTGAATTGAATTGTATGGGATTGAATGAGGGGTGAGTAGAGACAGAGTATTGAATTGAATTGTATGGGATTGAATGAGGGGTGAGTTACCCTGAAGTGCAGCTGTACGTAGCGGCTGAAGGGGTTGTTGTTGATGTCCAGCGGCAGAGTCAGCTGGTTCTCCTCAGGGATGTGTGGTGCCTGGACCAGAGCTAGACTCTCAGCATGGAGCTGTCTGCCACCTACACACACAGAGAGACGTGAGGAGATGGACCAGAGCTAGACTCTCAGCATGGAGCTGTCTGCCACCTACACACACAGAGAGACGTGAGGAGATGGACCAGAGCTAGACTCTCAGCATGGAGCTGTCTGCCACCTAGACACACAGAGAGACGTGAGGAGATGGACCAGAGCTAGACTCTCAGCATGGAGCTGTCTGCCACCTACACACACAGAGAGAAGTGAGGAGATGGACCAGAGCTAGACTCTCAGCATGGAGCTGTCTGCCACCTAGACACACAGAGAGACGTGAGGAGATGGACTAGAGCTAGACTCTCAGCATGGACCAGAGCTAGAGGGAGAGATGTGGGGAGATGGACCAGAGCTAAACAGGGAGATGTGATGAGATGGACCAGAGCTAGACAGAGAGATGTGAGGAGATGGACCAGAGAGATGTGAGGGGATGGACCAGAGCTAGACAGAGAGATGTGAGGAGACGGACCAGAGAGAGTCAGAGAGATGTGAGGAGATGGACCAGAGAGATGTGAGGAGACGGACCAGAGAGATGTGAGGAGACGGACCAGAGAGATGTGAGGAGACGGACCAGAGAGATGTGAGGAGATGGACCAGAGAGATGTGAGGAGACGGACCAGAGAGACGTGAGGAGACGGACCAGAGAGATGTGAGGAGACGGACCAGAGAGATGTGAGGAGATGGACCAGAGAGATGTGAGGAGATGGACCAGAGAGAGATAGAGAGATGTGAGGAGATGGACCAGAGAGAGTCAGAGAGATGTGAGGAGATGGACCAGAGCTAGACAGAGAGATGTGAGGAGATGGACCAGAGAGACGTGAGGAGACGGACCAGAGAGACGTGAGGAGACGGACCAGAGAGAGTCAGAGAGATGTGAGGAGATGGACCAGAGAGATGTGAGGAGACGGACCAGAGAGATGTGAGGAGACGGACCAGAGAGAGTCAGAGAGACGTGAGGAGACGGACCAGAGAGAGTCAGAGAGATGTGAGGAGACGGACCAGAGAGACGTGAGGAGACGGACCAGAGAGACGTGAGGAGATGGACCAGAGAGATGTGAGGAGACGGACCAGAGAGACGTGAGGAGATGGACCAGAGAGATGTGAGGAGACGGACCAGAGAGACGTGAGGAGATGGACCAGAGAGATGTGAGGAGATGGACCAGAGAGATGTGAGGAGACGGACCAGAGAGATGTGAGGAGACGGACCAGAGAGATGTGAGGAGACGGACCAGAGAGATGTGAGGAGACGGACCAGAGAGATGTGAAGAGACGGACCAGAGAGATGTGAGGAGATGGACCAGAGAGATGTGAGGAGATGGACCAGAGAGGGTGAGATGTGAGGAGATGGACCAGAGCTAGTCAGAGAGATGTGAGGAGATGGACCAGAGAGAGTCAGAGAGATGTGAGGAGATGGACCAGAGCTAGTCAGAGAGATGTGAGGAGATGGACCAGAGAGAGTCAGAGAGATGTGAGGAGATGGACCAGAGAGATGTGAGGAGACGGACCAGAGAGATGTGAGGAGACGGACCAGAGAGATGTGAGGAGACGGACCAGAGAGACGTGAGGAGATGGACCAGAGAGATGTGAGGAGACGGACCAGAGAGACGTGAGGAGACGGACCAGAGAGATGTGAGGAGATGGACCAGAGAGATGTGAGGAGATGGACCAGAGAGAGTCAGAGAGATGTGAGGAGATGGACCAGAGAGACGTGAGGAGATGGACCAGAGAGACGTGAGGAGACGGACCAGAGAGATGTGAGGAGATGGACCAGAGAGATGTGAGGAGATGGACCAGAGAGAGTCAGAGAGATGTGAGGAGATGGACCAGAGAGACGTGAGGAGATGGACCAGAGAGACGTGAGGAGATGGACCAGAGAGATGTGAGGAGACGGACCAGAGAGACGTGAGGAGATGGACCAGAGAGATGTGAGGAGATGGACCAGAGAGACGTGAGGAGACGGACCAGAGAGATGTGAGGAGACGGACCAGAGAGATGTGAGGAGATGGACCAGAGAGATGTGAGGAGACGGACCAGAGAGATGTGAGGAGACGGACCAGAGAGACGTGAGGAGACGGACCAGAGAGATGTGAGGAGACGGACCAGAGAGACGTGAGGAGACGGACCAGAGAGATGTGAGGAGATGGACCAGAGAGATGTGAGGAGATGGACCAGAGAGAGTCAGAGAGATGTGAGGAGACGGACCAGAGAGATGTGAGGAGATGGACCAGAGCTAGACAGAGAGATGTGAGGAGATGGACCAGAGCTAGACAGAGAGATGTGAGGAGATGGACCAGAGCTAGACAGAGAGATGTGAGGAGATGGACCAGAGCTAGACAGAGAGATGTGAGGAGACGGACCAGAGAGATGTGAGGAGATGGACCAGAGAGATGTGAGGAGACGGACCAGAGAGATGTGAGGAGATGGACCAGAGAGACGTGAGGAGATGGACCAGAGAGATGTGAGGAGACGGACCAGAGAGACGTGAGGAGATGGACCAGAGAGATGTGAGGAGATGGACCAGAGAGACGTGAGGAGACGGACCAGAGAGATGTGAGGAGACGGACCAGAGAGATGTGAGGAGATGGACCAGAGAGATGTGAGGAGATGGACCAGAGAGAGTCAGAGAGATGTGAGGAGATGGACCAGAGAGATGTGAGGAGATGGACCAGAGAGATGTGAGGAGATGGACCAGAGAGATGTGAGGAGATGGACCAGAGAGAGTCAGAGAGATGTGAGGAGATGGACCAGAGAGACGTGAGGAGATGGACCAGAGAGAGTCAGAGAGATGTGAGGAGACGGACCAGAGAGATGTGAGGAGATGGACCAGAGAGATGTGAGGAGATGGACCAGAGAGAGTCAGAGAGATGTGAGGAGACGGACCAGAGAGATGTGAGGAGACGGACCAGAGAGATGTGAGGAGATGGACCAGAGAGATGTGAGGAGATGGACCAGAGAGATGTGAGGAGATGGACCAGAGAGAGTCAGAGAGATGTGAGGAGATGGACCAGAGAGACGTGAGGAGATGGACCAGAGAGAGTCAGAGAGATGTGAGGAGACGGACCAGAGAGATGTGAGGAGATGGACCAGAGAGATGTGAGGAGATGGACCAGAGATGTGAGGAGACGGACCAGAGAGATGTGAGGAGATGGACCAGAGAGATGTGAGGAGATGGACCAGAGAGATGTGAGGAGATGGACCAGAGAGAGTCAGAGAGATGTGAGGAGATGGACCAGAGAGACGTGAGGAGATGGACCAGAGAGAGTCAGAGAGATGTGAGGAGACGGACCAGAGAGACGTGAGGAGACGGACCAGAGAGATGTGAGGAGACGGACCAGAGAGACGTGAGGAGACGGACCAGAGAGATGTGAGGAGATGGACCAGAGAGAGTCAGCATGGAGTCTGAACACAAACCAACCTGCTGCAGCCTGCAGTAAAGAGCCGAGCTCAGCAGGGATCACCAGGTGAGAGACATTAACCACCTCTCTCTTCAACAGCTCCTACACACACACACACACACACACACACACACACACACACACACACACACACACACACACACACACACACACACACACAAGATATAAGAGATGGAAAGACAACTACTCTCCACCTCCCTCTCCCTCTTCCTCCTCTCTCCTCTCTCCTCTCCTCCCTCTCTCCTCCCTCTCTCCCCTCTCCTCCCTCTCTCCTCCCTCTCTCCCCTCTCCTCCTCTCCTCTTCTCAGACCCCTTATTAACCCTTGGTTAACCCTCTCCTTCTCTCCTCTCCTCTCCTCCCTCTCTCCTCTCCTCTCCTACCTCCTTCTCTCCACCTCCTCTCCCTCTTCCTCCTCCTCTCCTCGTCCTCTACTCACCATCTCCCTCCTCCTCCTCCCCTCTTCGTCCTCCTCTCCTCTACTCACCATCTCCCTCCTCCTCCTCCCCTCTTCCTCCTCCTCTCCTCTACTCACCATCTCCCTCCTCCTCCTCCCCTCTTCCTCCTCCTCTCCTCTACTCACCATCTCCCTCCTCTCCCCCTTCCTCCCCCTCTCCTCTACTCACCCTCCTCCCTCCTCTTCCTCTTCCTCCTCCTCTCCTCTCTCCTCCTCCTCTCCTCTTCCTCCCCCTCCCCCTCTACTCACTATCTCCCTCCTCCACCTCCCCTCTTCCTCCCCCTCTCCTCTACTCACCATCTCCCTCCTCCCCTCTTCCTCCCCCTCTCCTCTACTCACCTCCCCTCTTCCTCCCCCTCTCCTCTACTCACCTCCCCTCTTCCTCCCCCGCTCCTCTACTCATCTCCTCTCTCCTCCTCCTCTCCTCCTCTCCTCTTCCTCCCCCTCTCCTCTACTCACCTCCCCTCTTCCTCCCCCTCTCCTCTACTCACCTCCTCTCTCCTCCTCCTCTCCTCCTCTCCTCTTCCTCCTCCTCTCCTCTACTCACCTCCCCTCTTCCTCCCCCTCTCCTCTACTCACCTCCTCTCTCCTCCTCCTCTCCTCCTCTCCTCTTCCTCCTCCTCTCCTCTACTCACCTCCCCTCTTCCTCCCCCTCTCCTCTACTCACCTCCTCCCTCCTCTTCCTCTTCCTCCTCCTCTCCTCTCTCCTCCTCCTCTCCTCTTCCTCCCCCTCCCCCTCTACTCACTATCTCCCTCCTCCACCTCCCCTCTTCCTCCCCCTCTCCTCTACTCACCATCTCCCTCCTCCCCTCTTCCTCCCCCTCTCCTCTACTCACCTCCCCTCTTCCTCCCCCTCTCCTCTACTCACCTCCCCCCTCTTCCTCCCCGCTCCTCTACTCATCTCCTCTCTCCTCCTCCTCTCCTCCTCTCCTCTTCCTCCCCCTCTCCTCTACTCACCTCCCCTCTTCCTCCCCCTCTCCTCTACTCACCTCCTCTCTCCCTCCTCCTCTCCTCCTCTCCTCTTCCTCCTCCTCTCCTCTACTCACCTCCCCTCTTCCTCCCCCTCTCCTCTACTCACCTCCTCTCTCCTCCTCCTCTCCTCCTCTGCTTTCCTGCGGGCCTCCAGCTTCATCTACAACAGAACAAAACATTACAAACCCCTAACTAGAAGAAGGATCCAGTTTTCCCTGTTGTGCCTTAATCTCACCGGGACAGAGAGAGCCCAGGGCAGAGAGCCCTGTTGGCCTTAATCTCACCGGGACAGAGAGAGCCCAGGGCAGAGAGCCCTGTTGGCCTTAATCTCACCGGGACAGAGAGAGCCCAGGGCAGAGAGCCCTGTTGGCCTTAATCTCACCGGGACAGAGAGAGCCCAGGGCAGAGAGCCCTGTTGGCCTTAATCTCACCGGGACAGAGAGATCCCAGGGCAGAGAGCCCTGTTGGCCTTAATCTCACCGGGACAGAGAGAGCCCAGGGCAGAGAGCCCTGTTGGCCTTAATCTCACCGGGACAGAGAGAGCCCAGGGCAGAGAGCCCTGTTGGCCTTAATCTCACCGGGACAGAGAGAGCCCAGGGCAGAGAGCCCCTGTTGGCCTTAATCTCACCGGGACAGAGAGAGCCCAGGGCAGAGAGCCCTGTTGGCCTTAATCTCACCGGGACAGAGAGAGCCCAGGGCAGAGAGCCCTGTTGGCCTTAATCTCACCGGGACAGAGAGAGCCCAGGGCAGAGAGCCCTGTTGGCCTTAATCTCACCGGGACAGAGAGAGCAGTAATACAGAGAGAGACCAGGGCAGAGAGCCCTGTTGGCCTTAATCTCACCGGGACAGAGAGAGCCCAGGGCAGAGAGCCCTGTTGGCCTTAATCTCACCGGGACAGAGAGAGCCCAGGGCAGAGAGCCCTGTTGGCCTTAATCTCACCGGGACAGAGAAGCCCAGGGCAGAGAGCCCTGTTGGCCTTAATCTCACCGGGACAGAGAGGGCAGTAATACAGAGAGAGCCCAGGGCAGAGAGCCCTGTTGGCCTTAATCTCACCGGGACAGAGAGAGCCCAGGGCAGAGAGCCCTGTTGGCCTTAATCTCACCGGGACAGAGAGAGCCCAGGGCAGAGAGCCCTGTTGGCCTTAATCTCACCGGGACAGAGAGGGCAGTAATACAGAGAGAGCCCAGGGCAGAGAGCCCTGTTGGCCTTAATCTCACCGGGACAGAGAGAGCCCAGGGCAGAGAGCCCTGTTGGCCTTAATCTCACCGGGACAGAGAGAGCCCAGGGCAGAGAGCCCTGTTGGCCTTAATCTCACCGGGACAGAGAGAGCCCAGGGCAGAGAGCCCTGTTGGCCTTAATCTCACCGGGACAGAGAGAGCCCAGGGCAGAGAGCCCTGTTGGCCTTAATCTCACCGGGACAGAGAGAGCCCAGGGCAGAGAGCCCTGTTGGCCTTAATCTCACCGGGACAGAGAGAGCCCAGGGCAGAGAGCCCTGTTGGCCTTAATCTCACCCGGGACAGAGAGAGCCCAGGGCAGAGAGCCCTGTTGGCCTTAATCTCACCGGGACAGAGAGAGCCCAGGGCAGAGAGCCCTGTTGGCCTTAATCTCACCGGGACAGAGAGAGCCCAGGGCAGAGAGCCCTGTTGGCCTTAATCTCACCGGGACAGAGAGAGCCCAGGGCAGAGAGCCCTGTTGGCCTTAATCTCACCGGGACAGAGAGAGCCCAGGGCAGAGAGCCCTGTTGGCCTTAATCTCACCGGGACAGAGAGAGCCCAGGGCAGAGAGCCCTGTTGGCCTTAATCTCACCGGGACAGAGAGAGCCCAGGGCAGAGAGCCCTGTTGGCCTTAATCTCACCGGGACAGAGAGAGCCCAGGGCAGAGAGCCCTGTTGGCCTTAATCTCACCGGGACAGAGAGCCCAGGGCAGAGAGCCCTGTTGGCCTTAATCTCACCGGGACAGAGGAGAGAGCCCAGGGCAGAGAGCCCTGTTGGCCTTAATCTCACCGGGACAGAGAGAGCCCAGGGCAGAGAGCCCTGTTGGCCTTAATCTCACCGGGACAGAGAGAGCCCAGGGCAGAGAGCCCTGTTGGCCTTAATCTCACGGGACAGAGAGAGCCCAGGGCAGAGAGCCCTGTTGGCCTTAATCTCACCGGGACAGAGAGAGCCCAGGGCAGAGAGCCCTGTTGGCCTTAATCTCACCGGGACAGAGAGAGCCCAGGGCAGAGAGCCCTGTTGGCCTTAATCTCACCGGGACAGAGAGAGCCCAGGGCAGAGAGCCCTGTTGGCCTTAATCTCACCGGGACAGAGAGAGCCCAGGGCAGAGAGCCCTGTTGGCCTTAATCTCACCGGGACAGAGAGAGCCCAGGGCAGAGAGCCCTGTTGGCCTTAATCTCACCGGGACAGAGAGAGCCCAGGGCAGAGAGCCCTGTTGGCCTTAATCTCACCGGGACAGAGAGAGCCCAGGGCAGAGAGCCCTGTTGGCCTTAATCTCACCGGGACAGAGAGAGCCCAGGGCAGAGAGCCCTGTTGGCCTTAATCTCACCGGGACAGAGAGAGCCCAGGGCAGAGAGCCCTGTTGGCCTTAATCTCACCGGGACAGAGAGAGCCCAGGGCAGAGAGCCCTGTTGGCCTTAATCTCACCGGGACAGAGAGAGCCCAGGGCAGAGAGCCCTGTTGGCCTTAATCTCACCGGGACAGAGAGCCCAGGGCAGAGAGCCCTGTTGGCCTTAATCTCACCGGGACAGAGAGAGCCCAGGGCAGAGAGCCCTGTTGGCCTTAATCTCACCGGGACAGAGAGAGCCCAGGGCAGAGAGCCCTGTTGGCCTTAATCTCACCGGGACAGAGAGAGCCCAGGGCAGAGAGCCCTGTTGGCCTTAATCTCACCGGGACAGAGAGAGCCCAGGGCAGAGAGCCCTGTTGGCCTTAATCTCACCGGGACAGAGAGAGCCCAGGGCAGAGAGCCCTGTTGGCCTTAATCTCACCGGGACAGAGAGAGCCCAGGGCAGAGAGCCCTGTTGGCCTTAATCTCACCGGGACAGAGAGAGATAAATAGAGGCGAGCCCAGGGCAGAGAGCCCTGTTGGCCTTAATCTCACCGGGACAGAGAGAGCCCAGGGCAGAGAGCCCTGTTGGCCTTAATCTCACCGGGACAGAGAGAGCCCAGGGCAGAGAGCCCTGTTGGCCTTAATCTCACCGGGACAGAGAGAGCCCAGGGCAGAGAGCCCTGTTGGCCTTAATCTCACCGGGACAGAGAGGCCCAGGGCAGAGAGCCCTGTTGGCCTTAATCTCACCGGGACAGAGAGAGCCCAGGGCAGAGAGCCCTGTTGGCCTTAATCTCACCGGGACAGAGAGAGCCCAGGGCAGAGAGCCCTGTTGGCCTTAATCTCACCGGGACAGAGAGAGCCCAGGGCAGAGAGCCCTGTTGGCCTTAATCTCACGGGACAGAGAGAGCCCAGGGCAGAGAGCCCTGTTGGCCTTAATCTCACCGGGACAGAGAGAGCCCAGGGCAGAGAGCCCTGTTGGCCTTAATCTCACCGGGACAGAGAGAGCCCAGGGCAGAGAGCCCTGTTGGCCTTAATCTCACCGGGACAGAGAGAGCCCAGGGCAGAGAGCCCTGTTGGCCTTAATCTCACCGGGACAGAGAGGCCCAGGGCAGAGAGCCCTGTTGGCCTTAATCTCACCCGGGACAGAGAGCTGAGAAGACCAGGGCAGAGAGCCCTGTTGGCCTTAATCTCACCGGGACAGAGAGAGCCCAGGGCAGAGAGCCCTGTTGGCCTTAATCTCACCGGGACAGAGAGAGCCCAGGGCAGAGAGCCCTGTTGGCCTTAATCTCACCGGGACAGAGAGAGCCCAGGGCAGAGAGCCCTGTTGGCCTTAATCTCACCGGGACAAGAGAGCCCAGGGCAGAGAGCCCTGTTGGCCTTAATCTCACCGGGACAGAGAGAGCCCAGGGCAGAGAGCCCTGTTGGCCTTAATCTCACCGGGACAGAGAGAGCCCAGGGCAGAGAGCCCTGTTGGCCTTAATCTCACCGGGACAGAGAGAGCCCAGGGCAGAGAGCCCTGTTGGCCTTAATCTCACCGGGACAGAGAGAGCCCAGGGCAGAGAGCCCTGTTGGCCTTAATCTCACCGGGACAGAGAGAGCCCAGGGCAGAGAGCCCTGTTGGCCTTAATCTCACCGGGACAGAGAGAGACCAGGGCAGAGAGCCCAGGGCAGAGAGCCCTGTTGCCTCTCTCTCTCTTGTCTCTGTAACACCAGCGTTACCTCTTGGTAATACAGAGAGAGCCCAGGGCGGGTGAGTCACCCTTTGAGCATGTTTGGGATGCTCTGGATCGACATGTGGCCAAGAGGAAGTGGGACCAACATTCCACCAATCAACAGCCTGATCAACTCAGTGCCAAGGAGATGTATTGTGTTGTGTAGTAATGTTGTGTAGTAATGTTGTGTAGTAATGTCGTGTAGTAATGTTGTGTAGTAATGTTGTGTAGTAATGTTGTGTAGTAATGTTGTGTAGTAATGTTGTGTAGTAATGTTGTGTAGTGTATAATGTGTAGTGTATTGTGTAGTGTGTAGCGTAGTGTATAGTGTGTAGTGTAGTGTATAGTGTGTAGTGTGTAGTGTGTGTTAGGTGTTGTGTAGTGTGTGTTAGGTGTTGTGTAGTGTGTGTAGTGTAGTGTATAGTGTGTAGTGTGTAGTGTAGTGTATAGTGTGTATTGTGTAGTGTGTAGTGTAGTGTATAGTGTGTAGTGTGTAGTGTGTAGTGTGTGTTAGGTGTTGTGTAGTGTGTGTTAGGTGTTGTGTAGTAATGTTGTGTAGTGTGTAGTGTAGTGTGTAGTGTAGTGTATAGTGTGTAGTGTGTAGTGTGTGTTAGGTGTTGTGTAGTGTGTGTTAGGTGTTGTGTAGTGTAGTGTGTATTGTGTAGCGTAGTGTGTAGTGTGTAGTGTAGTGTATAGTGTGTAGTGTAGTGTATAGTGTGTAGTGTGTGTTAGGTGTTGTGTAGTGTGTGTTAGGTGTTGTGTAGTGTAGTGTGTATTGTGTAGCGTAGTGTGTAGTGTGTAGCGTAGTGTATAGTGTGTAGTGTAGTGTATAGTGTGTAGTGTGTAGTGTGTGTTAGGTGTTGTGTAGTGTGTGTTAGGTGTTGTGTAGTGTGTGTTAGGTGTTGTAAGGTGTGTGTGTAGTGTGTTGTGTAGTGTGTGTAGTGTAGTGTGTAGTGTGTTGTGTAGTGTGTAGTGTAGTGTGTGTGTAGTGTAGTGTGTTGTGTAGTGTGTGTAGTGTAGTGTGTAGTGTAGTGTGTAGTGTAGTGTGTAGTGTGTAGTGTGTGTTAGGTGTAATGTTGTGTAGTGTGTGTAGTGTGTGTAGTGTGTGTTGTGTAGTGTGTGTTAGGTGTTGTGTAGTGTGTAGTAATGTTGTGTAGTGTAGTGTGTAGTGTGTAGTGTAGTGTAGTGTGTAGTGTGTAGTGTAGTGTGTAGTGTAGTGTGTAGTAATGTTGTGTAGTAATGTCGTGTAGTAATGTCGTGTAGTAATGTCGTGTAGTAATGTCGTGTAGGAATGTTGTGTAGTAATGTTGTGTAGTAATGTTGTGTAGTAATGTTGTGTAGTAATGTCGTGTAGTAATGTCATGTAGTAATGTCGTGTAGGAATGTCGTGTAGTAATGTTGTGTAGTAATGTCGTGTAGTAATGTTGTGTAGTAATGTCGTGTAGTAATGTCGTGTAGTAATGTCGTGTAGTAATGTCGTGTAGTGTGTTGTGTAGTAATGTCGTGTAGTAATGTTGTGTAGTAATGTCGTGTAGTAATGTTGTGTAGTAATGTCGTGTAGTAATGTCGTGTAGTAATGTCGTGTAGTAATGTTGTGTAGTGTGTCGTGTAGTAATGTCGTGTAGTAATGCCGTGTAGTAATGTCGTGTAGTAATGCCGTGTAGTAATGTCGTGTAGTAATGTCGTGTAGTAATGTAGTAATGTCGTGTAGTAATGTCGTGTAGTGTGTAGTAATGTTGTGTAGTAATGTTGTGTAGTAATGTCATGTAGTAATGTTGTGTAGTGTGTAGTAATGTCGTGTAGTAATGTCGTGTAGTAATGTCGTGTACCTTGATGTATCTCTTGCGGGTGACGTGTAGTAATATCGTGTAGTAATGTAGTAATGTCGTGTAGTAATGTCGTGTAGTAATGTCGTGTACCTTGATGTATCTCTTGCGGGTGACGTGTAGTAATGTCGTGTACCTTGATGTATCTCTTGCGGGTGACGTGTAGTAATGTCGTGTACCTTGATGTATCTCTTGCGGGTGACGTGTAGTAATGTCGTGTACCTTGATGTATCTCTTGCGGGTGACGTGTAGTAATGTCGTGTAGTAATGTAGTAATGTCGTGTAGTAATGTCGTGTAGTAATGTCGTGTACCTTGATGTATCTCTTGCGGGTGACGTGTAGTAATGTCGTGTAGTAATGTAGTAATGTTGTGTAGTAATGTCGTGTAGTAATGTCGTGTAGTAATGTCGTGTAGTAATGTCGTGTAGTAATGTCGTGTAGTAATGTCGTGTAGTAATGTCGTGTACCTTGATGTATCTCTTGCGGGTGACGTGTAGTAATGTCGTGTAGTAATGTAGTAATGTTGTGTAGTAATGTCGTGTAGTAATGTCGTGTACCTTGATGTATCTCTTGCGGGTGACGTGTAGTAATGTCGGTAGTAATGTAGTAATGTCGTGTAGTAATGTCGTGTAGTAATGTCGTGTACCTTGATGTATCTCTTGCGGGTGACGTGTAGTAATGTCGTGTAGTAATGTAGTAATGTCGTGTAGTAATGTCGTGTAGTAATGTCGTGTAGTAATGTCGTGTAGTAATGTCGGGTAGTAATGTCGTGTAGTAATGTCGTGTACCTTGATGTATCTCTTGCGGGTGACGTGTAGTAATGTCGTGTAGTAATGTAGTAATGTTGTGTAGTAATGTCGGTAGTAATGTCGTGTACCTTGATGTATCTCTTGCGGGTGACGTGTAGTAATGTCGTGTAGTAATGTAGTAATGTCGTGTAGTAATGTCGTGTAGTAATGTCGTGTACCTTGATGTATCTCTTGCGGGTGACGTACATGTGGACGAGAGAACGGAACTTCACCAGACTCTTCCTCATCTTCAAATAGCGCTTCCTGGAGGAGAGAGGGGAGGGGGAGGGGGGAGGAGAGGGGAGGGAGGAGAGGAGGAGGAGAGGGAGGGAGAGGGGAGGGAGAGGGGAGAGGGGGAGGAGGGAGGAGGGGAGGAGAGGGAGAGGGGGAGGGGAGAGGGAGAGGGGGGAGAGGGAGGGAGGGAGGGAGGGAGAGGGGGGGAGGGGGAGAGGGAGAGGGAGAGGGGAGGGAGGAGGGAGGAGAGGAGAGAGGGGAGGGAGGGAGAGGGGAGGGAGAGGAGGAGAGGGAGGAGGGAGGAGAGGGAGAGGGGGGAGGGAGGGAGGGAGAGGAGAGGAGGGGAGAGGGAGAGGAAGGGGAGAGAGAAGGATAGAAGGAGAGAAGGAGAGAGAAGGATAGAAGGATAGAAGGAGAGAAGGATAGAAGGAGAGAAGGAGAGAAGGAGAGACAGAGGGAGAAGGATAGAAGGAGAGAAGGATAGAAGGAGAGAAGGAGAGAAGGAGAGAAGGATAGAAGAAGAGAAGGAGAGAAGGATAGAAGGAGAGACAGAGGGAGAAGGAGAGAAGGAGAGAAGGATTGAAGGATAGAAGGATAGAAGGATAGAAGGATAGAAGGATAGAAGGAGAGAGAGGGAGAAGGAGAGAAGGAGAGAAGGATAGAAGGAGAGAAGGAGAGACAGAGAGAGAAGGATAGAAGGATAGAAGGAGAGAAGGATAGAAGGAGAGACAGAGTGAGAAGGATAGAAGGATAGAAGGAGAGAAGGAGAGAAGGATAGAAGGAGAGAAGGAGAGAAGGATAGAAGGATAGAAGGAGAGACAGAGGGAGAAGGATAGAAGGATAGAAGGAGAGAAGGAGAGAAGGAGAGAAGGAGAGAAGGATAGACAGAGGGAGTAGGAGAGAAGGATAGAAGGAGAAGGAGGAGACAGAGAGAAGGAGAGACAGAGGGAGAAGGATAGAAGGAGAGAAGGAGAGAAGGAGAGAAGGATAGAAGGAGAGAAGGATAGAAGGATAGAAGGAGAGACAGAGAGAGAAGGAGAGAAGGAGAGAAGGAGAGACAGAGGGAGTAGTAAAACAGGCCTCTCAGGTGTTTCACAGTGTATACAGTAGGTACCGTGGTAAAATCATTAGGTTGCCATCGGGTGGTTGTGGGTTCTATACCCTGTCTGGTAACTGTAGTGAGGGTGGTTGTGGGTTCTATACCCTGTCTGGTAACTGTAGTGAGGGTGGTTGTGGGTTCTATACCCTGTCTGGTAACTGTAGTGGGGTGGTTGTGGGTTCTATACCCTGTCTGGTAACTGTAGTGAGGGTGGTTGTGGGTTCTATACCCTGTCTGGTAACTATAGTGAGGGGGTGGTTGTGGGTTCTATACCCTGTCTGGTAACTGTAGTGAGGGTGGTTGTAGGTTCTATACCCTGTCTGGTAACTGTAGTGAGGGTGGTTGTGTGTTCTATACCCTGTCTGGTAACTGTAGTGGGGTGGTTGTGTGTTCTATACCCTGTCTGGTAACTGTAGTGGGGTGGTTGTGTGTTCTATAATCTGTCTGGTAACTGTAGTGAGGGTGGTTGTGGGTTCTATACCCTGTCTGGTAACTGTAGTGAGGGTGGTTGTGGGTTCTATACCCTGTCTGGTAACTGTAGTGAGGGTGGTTGTGTGTTCTATACCCTGTCTGGTAACTGTAGCGAGGGTGGTTGTGGGTTCTATACCCTGTCTGGTAACTATAGTGAGGGTGGTTGTGGGTTCTATACCCTGTCTGGTAACTATAGTGAGGGTAATTGTGGGTTCTATACCCTGTCTGGTAACTGTAGTGAGGGTGGTTGTGGGTTCTATACCCTGTCTGGTAACTGTAGCGAGGGTGGTTGTGGGTTCTATACCCAGGGATCAGGGTAAGAGGTCAGGGGGTCAGGGGGTCAGAGGTCAGTACCTGGTGAGGAAGCCTCTACAGTAGGCCTGTAGTCTGACGATCTTGGTCCTGAACTCCGTGTACCGTTTCCTGACGAAGAACATGCGCGTGTATCTCTGCAGGGTGAGGGCCGCCACCTGACGGACACGCTCTCTCTTAGACTCCAGCAACTGGTACACCTCCTCCTTCAGAAACAGCTGTGGAGCAGAGGACAACAGGACAATCACCGTAGGAACTGCAGTTTCCGTTGTTACTGAACTGGGTAGGAGGGTTAGGTATAGACGGTTACCTTGGTAACTCCTACTTGGTAGGCCCCGGGTAGAAGGGTAAGGACAACAGGACAATCACCGTAGGAACTGCAGTTTCCGTTGTTACTGTCCTTTTGGTCTCTCACCCAACACAACACATCCTGATTTAACACGCTCAACTTGGTAACTCCTACTTGGTAGAACCCCGGGTAGGAGGGATAGGTATAGACGGTTACCTTAGTAACTCCTACTTGGTAGGCCCAGGGTAGGAAGGGTTAGGTATAGATGGTTACCTTGGTAAATCCTACTTGGTAGGCCCCGGGTAGGAGGGATAGGTATAGATGGTTACCTTAGTAACTCCTACTTGGTAGGCCCTGGGTAGGAGGGTAAGGTATAGATGGCTACCTTAGTAACTCCTACTTGGTAGGAACTGGGTAGGAGGGTTAGGTGTAGACGGTTACCTTGGTAACACCTACTTGGTAGGAACTGGGTAGGAGGGTTAGGTATAGACGGTTACCTTGGTAACTCCTACTTGGTAGAACCCCGGGTAGGAGGGTTAGGTATAGATGGTTACCTTGGTAACTCCTACTTGGTAGGCCCCGGGTAGGAGGGTTAGGTATAGATGGTTACCTTGGTAACTCCTACTTGGTAGAACCCTGGGTAGGAGGGTTAGGTATAGACGGTTACCTTGGTAACTCCTACTAGGTAGGCCCGGGGTAGAAGGGTTAGGTGTAGATGGTTACCTTGGTAACTCCTACTTGGTAGGCCCTGGGTAGTAGGGTTAGGTATAGACGGTTACCTTGGTAACTCCTACTTGGTAGGCCCTTGGGTAGGAGGGTTAGGTATAGACGGTTACCTTGGTAACTCCTACTTGGTAGGCCCTGGGTAGGAGGGTTAGGTATAGACGGTTACCTTGGTAACTACTACTTTGTAGGCCCTGGGTAGGAAGGGTTAGGTATAGATGGTTACCTTGGTAAATCCTACTTGGTAGGCCCTGGGTAGGAGAGTCATGTATAGATGGTTACCTTGGGAACTCCTACTTGGTAGGCCCTGGGTAGGAGGGTCATGTATAGATGGTTACCTTGGTAACTCCTACTTGGTAGAACCCTGGGTAGGAGGGTTAGGTATAGACGGTTACCTTGGTAACTCCTACTTGGTAGGCCCTGGGTAGGAGGGTTAGGGGTTAGGTATAGACGGTTACCTTGGTAACTCCTACTTGGTAGGCCCCTGGGTAGGAGGGTTAGGTATAGACGGTTACCTTGGTAACTCCTACTTGGTAGAACCCTGGGTAGGAGGGTTAGGTATAGACGGTTACCTTGGTAACTCCTACTTGGTAGAACCCTGGGTAGGAGGGTTAGGTATAGACGGTTACCTTGGTAACTCCTACTTGGTAGGCCCTGGGTAGGAGGGTTAGGTATAGACGGTTACCTTGGTAACTCCTACTTGGTAGGCCCCGGGTCGGAGGGTTAGGTATAGATGGTTACCTTGGTAACTCCTATTTGGTAGGCCCTGGGTAGGAGGGTCATGTATAGACGGTTACCTTGGTAACTCCTACTTGGTAGGCCCCTGGGTAGGAGGGTTAGGTATAGACGGTTACCTTGGTAACTCCTACTTGGTAGGCCCCTGGGTAGGAGGGTTAGGTATAGACGGTTACCTTCGTAACTCCTACTTGGTAGGCCCCTGGGTAGGAGGGTCATGTATAGACGGTTACCTTGGTAATTCCTACTTGGTAGGCCCCTGGGTAGGAGGGTTAGGTATAGACGGTTACCTTGGTAACTCCTACTTGGTAGGCCCCTGGGTAGGAAGGGTTAGGTATGAGACGGTTACCTTGGTAACTCCTACTTGGTAGGCCCTGGGTAGGAGGGTTAGGTATAGACGGTTACCTTGGTAACTCCTACTTGGTAGGCCCCCGGGTAGGAAGGGTTAGGTATAGACGGTTACCTTGGTAACTCCTACTTGGTAGGCCCCCGGGTAGGAAGGGTTAGGTATAGACGGTTACCTTGGTAACTCCTACTTGGTAGGCCCCCGGGTAGGAGGGTTAGGTATAGACGGTTACCTTGGTAACTCCTACTTGGTAGGCCCCGGGTCGGAGGGGAACCAGTTTGCAGAGCATGAAGATGCAGTTCTCCCCATCAGGAGCTGGAGGCTGCTTCAAACCCACCAGAGACTTATACCTAACACACACACACACACACACACACACACACACACACACACACACACACACACACACACACACACACACACACAGGTTAGAGGACGCTGATACCTGAGATAAGGGGCAGGGTTAGAGGGTGTGAAAAGGAAGTCGTTGAAGGCCAGTCTAACAGGGTGTGTTACCTGAACAGGAAGTCGTTAAAGCCCAGTTTAACAGGGTGTGTTACCTGAACAGGAAGTCGTTAAAGGCCAGTCTAACAGGGTGTGTTACCTGAACAGGAAGTCGTTAAAGCCCAGTCTAACAGGGTTGTGTTACCTGAACAGGAAGTCGTTAAAGCCCAGTCTAACAGGGTGTGTTACCTGAACAGGAAGTCGTTAAAGCCCAGTCTAACAGGGTGTGTTACCTGAACAGGAAGTCGTTAAAGGCCAGTCTAACAGGGTGTGTTACCTGAACAGGAAGTCGTTAAAGCCCAGTCTAACAGGGTTGTGTTACCTGAACAGGAAGTCGTTAAAGGCCAGTCTAACAGGGTGTGTTACCTGAACAGGAAGTCGTTAAAGGCCAGTCTAACAGGGTGTGTTACCTGAACAGGAGGTCGTTGAAGCCCAGTCTAACAGGGTGTGTTACCTGAACAGGAAGTCGTTGAAGGCCAGTCTAACAGGATGTGTTACCTGAACAGGAAGTCGTTAAAGCCCAGTCTAACAGGATGTGTTACCTGAACAGGAAGTCGTTAAAGCCCAGTCTAACAGGGTTGTGTTACCTGAACAGGAAGTCGTTAAAGCCCAGTCTAACAGGGTGTGTTACCTGAACAGGAAGTCGTTAAAGGCCAGTCTAACAGGATGTGTTACCTGAACAGGAAGTCGTTAAAGCCCAGTCTAACAGGATGTGTTACCTGAACAGGAAGTCGTTGAAGCCCAGTCTAACAGGGTGTGTTACCTGAACAGGAAGTCGTTAAAGCCCAGTCTAACAGGGTGTTACCTGAACAGGAAGTCGTTGAAGGCCAGTCTAACAGGGTGTGTTACCTGAACAGGAAGTCGTTGAAGGCCAGTCTAACAGGGTGTGTTACCTGAACAGGAAGTCGTTGAAGGCCAGTCTAACAGGGTGTGTTACCTGAACAGGAAGTCGTTAAAGCCCAGTCTAACAGGGTGTGTTACCTGAACAGGAAGTCGTTAAAGCCCAGTCTAACAGGATGTGTTACCTGAACAGGAAGTCGTTGAAGGCCAGTCTAACAGGGTAACCTTCTCTCCGGATCCTGATTGTCTCCAAGATACCAGAATACCTCAGCTGGCTGGTGACCAGCTCCGTCTCAAACACACCTGGCTCCTACAGACACAAACACACACATATTATGGCAAAACAAACAATAATATCACTGTTAAACTGTGATGTGGGGGGGGGGGGTTGGGGACCCCCCTTACCTTCTGACTGTTTGGCTTAATGCAGCGTATGAACGATGGGTTGCACCTGTCAAGAGAAAGAGAATGATTTAGTGACAATAACTCCAACTCCTCATTACCCTCTCATCTCCTCTCACCTCTCCTCCTCCCCTTTAATAATAATAACACCTCTCCTCCTCCCTTTTAATAATAATAACACCTCTCCTCCTCCCTTTAATAATAATAACACCTCTCCTCCTCCCTTTAATAATAATAATAACACCTCTCCTCCTCCCTTTAATAATAATAATAATAATAACACCTCTCCTCCTCCCTTTAATAATAATAACACCTCTCCTCCTCCCCTTTAATAATAATAACACCTCTCCTCCTCCCCTTTAATAATAATAACACCTCTCCTCCTCCCTTTTAATAATAATAACACCTCTCCTCCTCCCTTTAATAATAATAACACCTCTCCTCCTCCCCTTTAATAATAATAACACCTCTCCTCCTCCCTTCAATAATAATAACACCTCTCCTCCTCCCTTTAATAATAATAACACCTCTCCTCCTCCCTTTAATATTAATAATAATAACACCTCTCCTCCTCCCTTTAATAATAATAGTAATAATAACACCTCTCCTCCTCCCTTTAATAATAATAGTAATAATAACACCTCTCCTCCTCCCTTTAATAATAATAACACCTCTCCTCCTCCCTTTAATATTAATAATAATAACACCTCTCCTCCTCCCTTTAATAGTAATAGTAATAATAACACCTCTCCTCCTCCCTTTAATAATAATAGTAATAATAACACCTCTCCTCCTCCCTTTAATAATAATAGTAATAATAACACCTCTCCTCCTCCCTTTAATAGTAATAGTAATAATAACACCTCTCCTCCTCCCTTTAATAATAATAACACCTCTCCTCCTCCCCTTTAATAATAATAACACCTCTCCTCCTCCCTTCAATAATAATAACACCTCTCCTCCTCCCTTTAATAATAATAATAACACCTCTCCTCCTCCCTTTAATAATAATAATAATAATAACACCTCTCCTCCTCCCTTTAATAATAATAATAATAACACCTCTCCTCCTCCCTTTAATAATAATAGTAATAATAACACCTCTCCTCCTCCCTTTAATAATAATAACACCTCTCCTCCTCCCTTTAATAATAATAACACCTCTCCTCCTCCCTTTAATAATAATAACACCTCTCCTCCTCCCTTTAATAATAATAGTAATAATAATAACACCTCTCCTCCTCCCTTTAATAATAATAATAATAATAACACCTCTCCTCCTCCCTTTAATAATATTAATAATAATAATAACACCTCTCCTCCTCCCTTTAATAATATTAATAATAATAATAACACCTCTCCTCCTCCCTTTAATAATATTAATAATAATAACACCTCTCCTCCTCCCTTTAATAATAATAACACCTCTCCTCCTCCCTTTAATAATAATAACACCTCTCCTCCTCCCTTTAATAATAATAACACCTCTCCTCCTCCCTTTAATAATAATAGTAATAATAATAACACCTCTCCTCCTCCCTTTAATAATAATAGTAATAATAATAACACCTCTCCTCCTCCCTTTAATAATAATAATAACACCTCTCCTCATCCCTTTAATAATAATAATAATAATAACACCTCTCCTCCTCCCTTTAATAATATTAATAATAACACCTCTCCTCCTCCCTTTAATAATATTAATAATAACACCTCTCCTCATCCCTTTAATAATAATAATAACACCTCTCCTCCTCCCTTTAATAATAATAATAATAACACCTCTCCTCCTCCCTTTAATAATATTAATAATAACACCTCTCCTCCTCCCTTTAATAATAATAATAATAATAATAATAACACCTCTCCTCCTCCCTTTAATAATAATAATAACACCTCTCCTCCTCCCTTTAATAATAATAATAATAATAACACCTCTCCTCCTCCCTTTAATAATAATAATAATAATAATAACACCTCTCCTCCTCCCTTTAATAATAATAATAACACCTCTCCTCCTCCCTTTAATAATAATAATAATAATAACACCTCTCCTCCTCCCTTTAATAATAATAATAATAACACCTCTCCTCCTCCCTTTAATAATAATAATAATAACACATCTCCTCCCTTTAATAATAATAATAACACCTCTCCTCCTCCCTTTAATAATAATAACACCTCTCCTCCTCCCTTCAATAATAATAACACCTCTCCTCCTCCCCTTTAATAATAATAACACCTCTCCTCCTCCCTTTAATAATAATAATAACACCTCTCCTCCTCCCTTTAATAATATTAATAATAACACCTCTCCTCCTCCCTTTAATATTAATAGTAATAATAATAACACCTCTCCTCCTCCCTTTAATAATAATAATAATAACACCTCTCCTCCTCCCTTTAATAATAATAATAATAATAATAACACCTCTCCTCCTCCCTTTAATAATATTAATAATAATAATAACACCTCTCCTCCTCCCTTTAATAATAATAATAACACCTCTCCTCCTCCCTTTAATAATAATAACACCTCTCCTCCTCCCTTTAATAATAATAACACCTCTCCTCCTCCCTTTAATAATAATAATAATAATAACACCTCTCCTCCTCCCTTTAATAATAATAATAATAATAACACCTCTCCTCCTCCCTTTAATAATAATAGTAATAATAATAACACCTCTCCTCCTCCCTTTAATAATAATAATAATAATAATAACACCTCTCCTCCTCCCTTTAATAATAATAATAATAATAACACCTCTCCTCCTCCCTTTAATAATAATAGTAATAATAATAACACCTCTCCTCCTCCCTTTAATAATAATAGTAATAATAATAACACCTCTCCTCCTCCCTTTAATAATAATAACACCTCTCCTCCTCCCTTTAATAATAATAACACCTCTCCTCCTCCCTTTAATAATAATAGTAATAATAATAACACCTCTCCTCCTCCCTTTAAATAATAATAATAATAATAACACCTCTCCTCCTCCCTTTAATATAGTAATAATAATAACACCTCTCCTCCTCCCTTTAATAATAATAATAATAACACCTCTCCTCCTCCCTTTAATAATAATAATAATAACACCTCTCCTCATCCCTTTAATAATAGTAATAATAATAACACCTCTCCTCCTCCCTTTAATAATAATAATAATAACACCTCTCCTCCTCCCTTTAATAATAATAATAATAATAACAACACCTCTCCTCCTCCCTTTAATATTAATAATAATAATAATAACACCTCTCCTCCTCCCTTTAATAATAATAGTAATAACAACACCTCTCCTCCTCCCTTTAATAATAATAGTAATAACAACACCTCTCCTCCTCCCTTTAATATGAATAATAATAATAACACCTCTCCTCCTCCCTTTAATAATAATAGTAATAATAATAACACCTCTCCTCCTCCCTTTAATATTAATAATAATAATAACACCTCTCCTCCTCCCTTTAATAATAATAGTAATAATAACACCTCTCCTCCTCCCTTTAATAATAATAATAACACCTCTCCTCCCTTTAATATTAATAATAATAATAACACCTCTCCTCCTCCCTTTAATAATAATAATAATAATAATAACACCTCTCCTCCTCCCTTTAATAATAATAACACCTCTCCTCTTCCCTTTATATTAATACTAATAATAATAACACCTCTCCTCCTCCCTTTAATATTAATAATAATAATAACACCTCTCCTCCTCCCTTTAATATTAATATTTATAATAACACCTCTCCTCCTCCCTTTAATAATAATAGTAATAATAATAACACCTCTCCTCCTCCCTTTAATAATATTAATAATAATAATAACACCTCTCCTCCTCCCTTTAATATTAATAATAATAATAACATCTCTCCTCCTCCCTTTAATATTAATAATAATACTAACACCTCTCCTCCTCCCTTTAATATGAATAATAATAATAACACCTCTCCTCCCTTTAATATTAATAATAATAATAACACCTCTCCTCCCTTTAATATTAATAATAATAATAACACCTCTCCTCCTCCCTTTAATAATAATAATAATAATAACACCTCTCCTCCTCCCTTTAATAATAATAATAATAATAATAACACCTCTCCTCCTCCCTTTAATATTAATAATAATAATAACACCTCTCCTCCTCCCTTTAATAATAATAGTAATAATAATAACACCTCTCCTCCCTTTAATAATAATAACACCTCTCCTCCTCCCTTTAATAATAATAATAGTAATAATAACACCTCTCCTCCCTTTAATAATAATAACACCTCTCCTCCTCCCTTTAATAATAATAACACCTCTCCTCCTCCCTTTAATAATAATAATAATAACACCTCTCCTCCTCCCTTTAATAATAATAATAATAATAATAACACCTCTCCTCCTCCCTTTAATAATAATAATAATAATAACACCTCTCCTCCTCCCTTTAATAATAATAATAATAACACCTCTCCTCCTCCCTTTAATAATATTAATAATAATAATAACACCTCTCCTCCTCCCTTTAATAATAATAACACCTCTCCTCCTCCCTTTAATAATAATAATAATAACAACACCTCTCCTCCTCCCTTTAATAATAATAATAATAATAACACCTCTCCTCCCTTTAATATTAATAATAATAATAACACCTCTCCTCCTCCCTTTAATATTAATAATAATAATAATAATAACACCTCTCCTCCTCCCTTTATATTAATACTAATAATAACACCTCTCCTCCCTTTAATAATAATAACACCTCTCCTCCTCCCTTTAATAATAATAATAATAATAATAACACCTCTCCTCCTCCCTTTAATATTAATAACACCTCTCCTCCTCCCTTTAATAATAATAATAGTAATAATAACACCTCTCCTCCTCCCTTTAATAATAATAGTAATAATAATAACACCTCTCCTCCTCCCTTTAATAATAATATTAATAATAACACCTCTCCTCCTCCCTTTAATATTAATAATAATAATAATAACACCTCTCCTCCTCCCTTTAATAATAATAATAATAACACCTCTCCTCCTCCCTTTAATAATAATAGTAATAATAATAACACCTCTCCTCCTCCCTTTAATAATAATAATAACACCTCTCCTCCTCCCTTTAATAATAGTAATAATAATAACACCTCTCCTCCTCCCTTTAATAATAATAATAATAACACCTCTCCTCCTCCCTTTAATAATAATAGTAATAATAATAACACCTCTCCTCCTCCCTTTAATAATAATAGTAATAATAATAACACCTCTCCTCCTCCCTTTAATAATAATAGTAATAATAATAACACCTCTCCTCCTCCCTTTAATAATAATAATAACACCTCTCCTCCTCCCTTTAATAATAATAATAATAATAATAACACCTCTCCTCGTCCCTTTAATAATAATAACACCTCTCCTCATACCTTTAATAATAATAGTAATAATAATAACACCTCTCCTCCTCCCTTTAATAATAATAATAATAATAACACCTCTCCTCCTCCCTTTAATAATAATAGTAATAATAATAACACCTCTCCTCCTCCTTTAATAATACTAGTAATAATAATAACACCTCTCCTCCTCCCTTTAATAATAGTAATAACACCTCTCCTCCTCCTTTAATAATAATAATAATAATAATAACACCTCTCCTCCTCCCTTTAATAATAATAATAATAACACCTCTCCTCCTCCCTTTAATAATAATAATAATAACACCTCTCCTCCTCCCTTATAATAATAATAATAATAATAACACCTCTCCTCCTCCCTTTAATAATAATAATAATAATAACACCTCTCCTCCTCCTTTAATAATAATAGTAATAACACCTCTCCTCCTCCCTTTAATAATAATAGTAATAATAATAACACCTCTCCTCCTCCCTTTAATAATAATAATAATAACACCTCTCCTCTTCCCTTTAATAATAATAATAATAATAATAACACCTCTCCTCCTCCCTTAATAATAATAATAATAATAATAACACCTCTCCTCCTCCTTTAATAATAATAGTAATAACACCTCTCCTCCTCCCTTTAATAATAATAGTAATAATAATAACACCTCTCCTCCTCCTTTAATAATAATAATAATAACACCTCTCCTCCTCCCTTTAATAATAATAGTAATAATAATAACACCTCTCCTCCTCCCTTTAATAATAATAATAATAATAATAACACCTCTCCTCCTCCCTTTAATAATAATAATAATAATAACACCTCTCCTCCTCCCTTTAATAATAATAGTAATAATAATAACACCTCTCCTCCTCCCTTTAATAATAATAATAATAACACCTCTCCTCCTCCCTTTAATAATAATAGTAATAATAATAACACCTCTCCTCCTCCCTTTAATAATAATAATAATAATAATAACACCTCTCCTCCTCCCTTTAATAATAATAGTAATAATAATAACACCTCTCCTCCTCCCTTTAATAATAATAATAATAATAATAACACCTCTCCTCCTCCTTTAATAATAATAATAATAATAACACCTCTCCTCCTCCCTTTAATAATAATAGTAATAATAATAACACCTCTCCTCCTCCCTTTAATAATAATAGTAATAACACCTCTCCTCCTCCCTTTAATAATAATAATAATAATAATAACACCTCTCCTCCTCCCTTTAATAATAATAACACCTCTCCTCCTCCCTTTAATAATAATAATAATAGTAATAACACCTCTCCTCCTCCCTTTAATAATAATAACACCTCTCCTCCTCCCTTTAATAATAATAATAACACCTCTCCTCATCCCTTTAATAATAATAATAACACCTCTCCTCCTCCCTTTAATAATAATAATAACACCTCTCCTCATCCCTTTAATAATAATAATAATAATAATAACACCTCTCCTCCTCCTTTAATAATAATAGTAATAATAATAACACCTCTCCTCCTCCCTTTAATAATAATAATAACACCTCTCCTCATCCCTTTAATAATAATAATAATAATAATAACACCTCTCCTCCTCCCTTTAATAATAATAGTAATAATAATAACACCTCTCCTCCTCCCTTTAATAATAATAATAATAATAACACCTCTCCTCCTCCCTTTAATAATAATAATAACACCTCTCCTCATCCCTTTAATAATAATAATAATAATAACACCTCTCCTCCTCCCTTTAATAATAATAATAATAATAACACCTCTCCTCCTCCTTTAATAATAATAATAATAATAATAACACCTCTCCTCCTCCCTTTAATAATAATAATAATAATAACACCTCTCCTCCTCCCTTTAATAATAATAATAATAACACCTCTCCTCCTCCCTTTAATAATAATAGTAATAATAATAACACCTCTCCTCCTCCCTTTAATAATAATAGTAATAATAATAACACCTCTCCTCCTCCTTTAATAATAATAATAATAATAACACCTCTCCTCCTCCTTTAATAATAATAGTAATAATAATAACACCTCTCCTCCTCCCTTTAATAATAATAATAACACCTCTCCTCCTCCCTTTAATAATAATAGTAATAATAATAACACCTCTCCTCCTCCCTTTAATAATAATAGTAATAATAATAACACCTCTCCTCCTCCCTTTAATAATATTAATAATAATAACACCTCTCCTCCTCCCTTTAATAATATTAATAATAATAATAACACCTCTCCTCCTCCCTTTAATAATAATAGTAATAATAATAACACCTCTCCTCCTCCCTTTAATAATAATAATAACACCTCTCCTCCTCCCTTTAATAATAATAATAATAATAACACCTCTCCTCCTCCCTTTAATAATAATAATAACACCTCTCCTCCTCCCTTTAATAATAATAGTAATAATAATAACACCTCTCCTCCTCCCTTTAATAATAATAGTAATAATAACACCTCTCCTCCTCCCTTTAATATAATAATAATAATAACACCTCTCCTCCTCCTTTAATAATAATAATAATAATAACACCTCTCCTCCTCCCTTTAATAATAATAGTAATAATAATAACACCTCTCCTCCTCCCTTTAATAATAATAATAATAATAATAACACCTCTCCTCCTCCCTTTAATAATAATAATAATAACAACACCTCTCCTCCTCCCTTTAATAATAATAATAATAATAACACCTCTCCTCCTCCCTTTAATAATAATAATAACACCTCTCCTCCTCCCTTTAATATTAATAATAATAATAACACCTCTCCTCCCTTTAATATTAATAATAATAATAACACCTCTCCTCCTCCCTTTAATATTAATAATAATAACACCTCTCCTCCTCCCTTTAATAATAATAGTAATAATAATAACACCTCTCCTCCTCCCTTTAATAATAATAATAGTAATAATAATAACACCTCTCCTCCTCCCTTTAATAATAGTAATAATAATAATAACACCTCTCCTCCTCCCTTTAATAATAATAATAACACCTCTCCTCCTCCCTTTAATAATAATAATAATAATAATAACACCTCTCCTCCTCCCTTTAATAATAATAATAACACCTCTCCTCCTCCCTTTAATAATAATAGTAATAATAATAACACCTCTCCTCCTCCCTTTAATAATAATAGTAATAATAATAACACCTCTCCTCCTCCCTTTAATAATAATAATAATAACACCTCTCCTCCTCCCTTTAATAATATTAATAATAATAATAACACCTCTCCTCCTCCCTTTAATAATAATAATAATAATAACACCTCTCCTCCTCCCTTTAATAATAGTAATAATAATAATAACACCTCTCCTCCTCCCTTTAATAATAATAGTAATAATAATAACACCTCTCCTCCTCCCTTTAATAATAATAATAATAACACCTCTCCTCCTCCCTTTAATAATAATAATAATAATAACACCTCTCCTCCTCCCTTTAATAATAATAATAATAATAACACCTCTCCTCCTCCCTTTAATAATAATAGTAATAATAATAACACCTCTCCTCCTCCTTTAATAATAATAATAATAATAACACCTCTCCTCCTCCCTTTAATAATATTAATAATAATAATAACACCTCTCCTCCTCCTTTAATAATAATAATAATAATAACACCTCTCCTCCTCCCTTTAATAATAATAATAATAATAACACCTCTCCTCCTCCCTTTAATAATAATAATAATAATAACACCTCTCCTCCTCCCTTTAATAATAATAATAATAATAACACCTCTCCTCCTCCCTTTAATAATAATAGTAATAATAATAACACCTCTCCTCCTCCCTTTAATAATAATAATAATAATAACACCTCTCCTCCTCCCTTTAATAATAATAGTAATAATAATAACACCTCTCCTCCTCCCTTTAATAATAATAATAATAATAACACCTCTCCTCCTCCCTTTAATAATAATAGTAATAATAATAACACCTCTCCTCCTCCCTTTAATAATAATAATAATAATAACACCTCTCCTCCTCCCTTAATAATAATAATAATAATAATAACACCTCTCCTCCTCCCTTTAATAATAATAGTAATAATAATAACACCTCTCCTCCTCCCTTTAATAATAATAGTAATAACACCTCTCCTCCTCCCTTTAATAATAATAATAATAATAACACCTCTCCTCCTCCCTTTAATAATAATAATAACACCTCTCCTCCTCCCTTTAATAATAATAATAATAATAATAACACCTCTCCTCCTCCCTTTAATAATAATAACACCTCTCCTCCTCCTTTAATTAATAATAATAACACCTCTCCTCATCCCTTTAATAATAATAATAACACCTCTCCTCCTCCCTTTAATAATAATAATAACACCTCTCCTCATCCCTTTAATAATAATAATAATAATAATAACACCTCTCCTCCTCCCTTTAATAATAATAGTAATAATAATAACACCTCTCCTCCTCCCCTTTAATAATAATAGTAATAATAATAACACCTCTCCTCCTCCTTTAATAATAATAATAATAATAACACCTCTCCTCCTCCCTTTAATAATAATAATAATAATAACACCTCTCCTCCTCCCTTTAATAGTAATAATAATAACACCTCTCCTCCTCCCTTTAATAATAATAGTAATAATAATAACACCTCTCCTCCTCCCTTTAATAATAATAATAATAATAACACCTCTCCTCCTCCCTTTAATATTAATAATAATAACACCTCTCCTCCTCCCTTTAATAATAATAGTAATAATAATAACACCTCTCCTCCTCCCTTTAATAATAATAATAACACCTCTCCTCCTCCCTTTAATAATAATAGTAATAATAATAACACCTCTCCTCCTCCCTTTAATAATAATAATAACACCTCTCCTCCTCCCTTTAATAATAATAGTAATAATAATAACACCTCTCCTCCTCCCTTTAATAATAATAATAATAATAATAACACCTCTCCTCCTCCCTTTAATAATAATAATAATAATAACACCTCTCCTCCTCCTTTAATAATAATAGTAATAATAATAACACCTCTCCTCCTCCCTTAATAATAATAATAATAACACCTCTCCTCCTCCCTTTAATAATAATAATAATAACACCTCTCCTCCTCCCTTTAATAATAATAATAACACCTCTCCTCCTCCCTTTAATAATAATAGTAATAATAATAACACCTCTCCTCCTCCCTTTAATAATAATAGTAATAATAACACCTCTCCTCCTCCCTTTAATATTAATAATAATAATAACACCTCTCCTCCTCCCTTTAATAATAATAATAATAATAACACCTCTCCTCCTCCCTTTAATAATAATAATAATAATAACACCTCTCCTCCTCCCTTTAATAATAATAATAATAATAACACCTCTCCTCCTCCCTTTAATAATAATAATAATAACAACACCTCTCCTCCTCCCTTATAATAATAATAATAATAACACCTCTCCTCCTCCCTTTAATAATAATAATAACACCTCTCCTCCTCCCTTTAATAATAATAATAATAATAACACCTCTCCTCCTCCCTTTAATAATAATAATAACACCTCTCCTCCTCCCTTTAATAATAATAATAATAATAACACCTCTCCTCCTCCCTTTAATAATAATAATAATAATAACACCTCTCCTCCTCCCTTTAATAATAGTAATAATAATAACACCTCTCCTCCTCCCTTTAATAATAGTAATAATAATAACACCTCTCCTCCTCCCTTTAATAATAATAATAACACCTCTCCTCCTCCCTTTAATAATAATAATAATAATAACACCTCTCCTCCTCCCTTTAATAATAATAATAATAACACCTCTCCTCCTCCCTTTAATAATAATAGTAATAATAATAACACCTCTCCTCCTCCCTTTAATAATAATAGTAATAATAATAACACCTCTCCTCCTCCCTTTAATAATAATAATAATAACACCTCTCCTCCTCCTTTAATAATAATAATAATAATAACACCTCTCCTCCTCCCTTTAATAATAATAATAATAATAACACCTCTCCTCCTCCCTTTAATAATAATAATAATAATAACACCTCTCCTCCTCCCTTTAATAATAATAGTAATAATAATAACACCTCTCCTCCTCCCTTTAATAATAATAATAATAATAACACCTCTCCTCCTCCTTTAATAATAATAATAATAATAACACCTCTCCTCCTCCCTTTAATAATAATAATAATAACACCTCTCCTCCTCCCTTTAATAATAATAATAATAATAACACCTCTCCTCCTCCCTTTAATAATAATAATAATAATAACACCTCTCCTCCTCCCTTTAATAATAATAATAATAATAACACCTCTCCTCCTCCCTTTAATAATAATAATAATAACACCTCTCCTCCTCCCTTTAATAATAATAATAATAATAACACCTCTCCTCCTCCCTTTAATAATAATAATAGTAATAACACCTCTCCTCCTCCCTTTAATAATAATAGTAATAATAATAACACCTCTCCTCCTCCCTTTAATAATAATAATAATAACACCTCTCCTCCTCCCTTTAATAATAATAATAATAATAATAACACCTCTCCTCCTCCCTTTAATAATAATAATAATAATAACACCTCTCCTCCTCCTTTAATAATAATAGTAATAATAATAACACCTCTCCTCCTCCCTTTAATAATAATAATAATAATAACACCTCTCCTCCTCCCTTTAATAATAATAGTAATAATAATAACACCTCTCCTCCTCCCTTTAATAATAATAGTAATAACACCTCTCCTCCTCCCTTTAATAATAATAATAATAATAATAACACCTCTCCTCCTCCCTTTAATAATAATAGTAATAATAATAACACCTCTCCTCCTCCCTTTAATAATAATAATAATAATAATAACACCTCTCCTCCTCCCTTTAATAATAATAATAATAACACCTCTCCTCCTCCCTTTAATAATAATAATAATAATAATAACACCTCTCCTCCTCCCTTTAATAATAATAACACCTCTCCTCCTCCCTTTAATAATAATAACACCTCTCCTCCTCCCTTTAATAATAATAATAATAACACCTCTCCTCCTCCCTTTAATAATAATAGTAATAATAATAACACCTCTCCTCCTCCCTTTAATAATAATAATAATAACACCTCTCCTCCTCCCTTTAATAATAATAGTAATAATAATAACACCTCTCCTCCTCCCTTTAATAATAATAATAATAATAACACCTCTCCTCCTCCCTTTAATAATAATAATAACACCTCTCCTCCTCCCTTTAATAATAATAATAATAATAACACCTCTCCTCATCCCTTTAATAATAATAGTAATAATAATAACACCTCTCCTCCTCCCTTTAATAATAATAGTAATAATAACACCTCTCCTCCTCCCTTTAATAATAATAGTAATAATAATAACACCTCTCCTCCTCCCTTTAATAATAATAGTAATAACACCTCTCCTCCTCCCTTTAATAATAATAGTAATAATAATAACACCTCTCCTCCTCCCTTTAATATTAATAATAATAATAATAACACCTCTCCTCCTCCCTTTAATAATAATAGTAATAATAATAACACCTCTCCTCCTCCCTTTAATAATAATAATAATAATAACACCTCTCCTCCTCCCTTTAATAATAATAACACCTCTCCTCCTCCCTTTAATAATAATAATAATAACACCTCTCCTCCTCCCTTTAATAATAATAATAATAATAATAACACCTCTCCTCCTCCCTTTAATAATAATAATAACACCTCTCCTCCTCCCTTTAATAATAATAATAATAATAATAACACCTCTCCTCATCCCTTTAATAATAATAGTAATAATAACACCTCTCCTCCTCCCTTTAATAATAGTAATAATAATAATAACACCTCTCCTCCTCCCTTTAATAATATTAGTAATAATAACACCTCTCCTCCTCCCTTTAATAATAATAGTAATAATAATAACACCTCTCCTCCTCCCTTTAATAATAATAATAATAACACCTCTCCTCCTCCCTTTAATATTAATAATAATAATAACACCTCTCCTCCTCCCTTTAATAATAATAATAACACCTCTCCTCCTCCCTTTAATAATAATAACACCTCTCCTCCTCCCTTATAATAATAATAATAATAACACCTCTCCTCCTCCCTTTAATATTAATAATAATAATAACACCTCTCCTCCTCCCTTTAATAATAATAATAACACCTCTCCTCCTCCCTTTAATAATAATAATAATAATAATAACACCTCTCCTCCTCCCTTTAATATTAATAGTAATAATAACACCTCTCCTCCTCCCTTTAATAATATTAATAATAATAATAACACCTCTCCATCTTGTCCACCAGTTCCAGCAGTGACAGGGTGAACTTGGTGGAGACAGTTGGGGGCTGATGTCTCCCTCTCACCGTGCCGCTCTTACTCACACGACCTCTATGCTGACCTACGACCTCCGCGTGAACCAGGAAGAGGTTGGCCACCATCTGGAGAACACACCATAGACTCAGATAGACATTGCATCTGCCCCCCCCCCATTGTGACGTCTGTGAGAGCATGGGCAGCACCATTGAGGCCACATCTCCATTTAGAAGTAGTCAATTTTCTTCTACTACTACTATGATGTTGGTAAACAAACTGAGAGGGTGATGTCTGAACGGGTATAAATACAAGGTTGGTGATTTACTGCCCCCTGGAGGGTGATGTCTGAACGGGTATAAAAACAAGGTTGGTGATTTACTGCCCCCTGGAGGGTGATGTCTGAACGGGTATAAATACAAGGTTGGTGATTTACTGCCCCCTGGAGGGTGATGTCTGAACGGGTATAAAAACAAGGTTGGTGATTTACTGCCCCCTGGAGGGTGATGTCTGAACGGGTATAACGACAAGGTTGGTGATTTACTGCCACCTGGAGGGTGATGTCTGAACGGGTATAAATACAAGGTTGGTGATTTACTGCCCCCTGGAGGGTGATGTCTGAATGGGTATAAATACAAGGTTGGTGATTTACTGCCCCCTGGAGGGTGATGTCTGAACGGGTATAAATACAAGGTTGGTGATTTACTGCCCCCTGGAGGGTGATGTCTGAACGGGTATAAATACAAGGTTGGTGATTTACTGCCCCCTGGAGGGTGATGTCTGAACAGGTATAAATACAAGGCTGGTGATTTACTGCCCCCTGGAGGGTGATGTCTGAACGGGTATAAATACAAGGTTGGTGATTTACTGCCCCCTGGAGGGTGATGTCTGAACAGGTATAAAGACAAGGTTGGTGATTTACTGCCCCCTGGAGGGTGATGTCTGAACAGGTATAAATACAAGGTTGGTGATTTACTGCCCCCTGGAGGGTGATGTCTGAACAGGTATAAAAACAAGGTTGGTGATTTACTCCCCCCTGGAGGGTGATGTCTGAACAGGTATAAAAACAAGGTTGGTGATTTACTGCCCCCTGGAGGGTGATGTCTGAACAGGTATAAATACAAGGTTGGTGATTTACTGCCCCCTGGAGGGTGATGTCTGAACGGGTATAAATACAAGGTTGGTGATTTACTGCCCCCTGGAGGGTGATGTCTGAACGGGTATAACGACAAGGTTGGTGATTTACTGCCCCCTGGAGGGTGATGTCTGAACGGGTATAAATACAAGGTTGGTGATTTACTGCCCCCTGGAGGGTGATGTCTGAACGGGTATAAATACAAGGTTGGTGATTTACTGCCCCCTGGAGGGTGATGTCTGAACGGGTATAAATACAAGGTTGGTGATTTACTGCCACCTGGAGGGTGATGTCTGAACAGGTATAAATACAAGGTTGGTGATTTACTGCCCCCTGGAGGGTGATGTCTGAACAGGTATAAATACAAGGTTGGTGATTTACTGCCCCCCTGGAGGGTGATGTCTGAACGGGTATAAATACAAGGTTGGTGATTTACTGCCCCCTGGAGGGTGATGTCTGAACGGGTATAACGACAAGGTTGGTGATTTACTGCCCCCTGGAGGGTGATGTCTGAACAGGTATAAATACAAGGTTGGTGATTTACTGCCCCCTGGAGGGTGATGTCTGAACGGGTATAAATACAAGGTTGGTGATTTACTGCCCCCTGGAGGGTGATGTCTGAACGGGTATAACGACAAGGTTGGTGATTTACTGCCCCCCTGGAGGGTGATGTCTGAACAGGTATAAAAACAAGGTTGGTGATTTACTGCCCCCTGGAGGGTGATGTCTGAACAGGTATAAATACAAGGTTGGTGATTTACTGCCCCCTGGAGGGTGATGTCTGAACGGGTATAAATACAAGGTTGGTGATTTACTGCCCCCTGGAGGGTGATGTCTGAACGGGTATAAATACAAGGTTGGTGATTTACTGCCCCCTGGAGGGTGATGTCTGAACAGGTATAAATACAAGGTTGGTGATTTACTGCCCCCTGGAGGGTGATGTCTGAACGGGTATAAATACAAGGTTGGTGATTTACTGCCCCCTGGAGGGTGATGTCTGAACGGGTATAAATACAAGGTTGGTGATTTACTGCCACCTGGAGGGTGATGTCTGAACGGGTATAAATACAAGGTTGGTGATTTACTGCCCCCTGGAGGGTGATGTCTGAAGTATTGTCTTTAGTACAATAACACCATTACCTGACCAGGTAAACAGATCAACTACTGTCTGGTTTAGTATAATAACACCATTACCTGACCAGGTAAACTACTGTCTGGTTTAGTATAATAACACCATTACCTGACCAGGTAAACAGATCATCTATTGTCTGGTTTAGTATAATAACACCATTACCTGACCAGGTAAACTATTGTCTGGTTTAGTATAATAACACCATTACCTGACCAGGTAAACTACTGTCTGGTTTAGTATAATAACACCATTACCTGACCAGGTAAACTACTGTCTGGTTTAGTATAATAACACCATTACCTGACCAGGTAAACTACTGTCTGGTTTAGTATAATAACACCATTACCTGACCAGGTAAACTACTGTCTGGTTTAGTATAATAACACCATTACCTGACCAGGTAAACTACTGTCTGGTTTAGTATAATAACACCATTACCTGACCAGGTAAACTACTGTCTGGTTTAGTTTAATAACACCAATACCTGACCAGGTAAACAGATCATCTATTGTCTGGTTTAGTATAATAACACCATTACCTGACCAGGTAAACAGATCATCTATTGTCTGGTTTAGTATAATAACACCATTACCTGACCAGGTAAACTACTGTCTGGTTTAGTATAATAACACCATTACCTGACCAGGTAAACTACTGTCTGGTTTAGTATAATAACACCATTACCTGACCAGGTAAACTACTGTCTGGTTTAGTTTAATAACACCATTACCTGACCAGGTAAACAGATCATCTATTGTCTGGTTTAGTTTAATAACACCATTACCTGACCAGGTAAACTACTGTCTGGTTTAGTATAATAACACCATTACCTGACCAGGTAAACTACTGTCTGGTTTAGTTTAATAACACCATTACCTGACCAGGTAAACTACTGTCTGGTTTAGTATAATAACACCATTACCTGACCAGGTAAACAGATCATCTACTGTCTGGTTTAGTATAATAACACCATTACCTGACCAGGTAAACTACTGTCTGGTTTAGTTTAATAACACCATTACCTGACCAGGTAAACTATTGTCTGGTTTAGTTTAATAACACCATTACCTGACCAGGTAAACTACTGTCTGGTTTAGTTTAATAACACCATTACCTGACCAGGTAAACTATTGTCTGGTTTAGTATAATAACACCATTACCTGACCAGGTAAACTACTGTCTGGTTTAGTTTAATAACACCATTACCTGACCAGGTAAACTACTGTCTGGTTTAGTTTAATAACACCATTACCTGACCAGGTAAACTATTGTCTGGTTTAGTTTAATAACACCATTACCTGACCAGGTAAACTACTGTCTGGTTTAGTATAATAACACCATTACCTGACCAGGTAAACTACTGTCTGGTTTAGTATAATAACACCATTACCTGACCAGGTAAACTATTGTCTGGTTTAGTATAATAACACCATTACCTGACCAGGTAAACTACTGTCTGGTTTAGTTTAATAACACCATTACCTGACCAGGTAAACTACTGTCTGGTTTAGTATAATAACACCATTACCTGACCAGGTAAACAGATCATCTATTGTCTGGTTTAGTTTAATAACACCATTACCTGACCAGGTAAACAGATCAACTATTGTCTGGTTTAGTATAATAACACCATTACCTGACCAGGTAAACAGATCATCTATTGTCTGGTTTAGTATAATAACACCATTACCTGACCAGGTAAACTACTGTCTGGTTTAGTATAATAACACCATTACCTGACCAGGTAAACTACTGTCTGGTTTAGTATAATAACACCATTACCTGACCAGGTAAACTACTGTCTGGTTTAGTTTAATAACACCATTACCTGACCAGGTAAACAGATCAACTACTGTCTGGTTTAGTTTAATAACACCATTACCTGACCAGGTAAACTACTGTCTGGTTTAGTATAATAACACCATTACCTGACCAAGTAAACTACTGTCTGGTTTAGTTTAATAACACCATTACCTGACCAGGTAAACTACTGTCTGGTTTAGTTTAATAACACCATTACCTGACCAGGTAAACTACTGTCTGGTTTAGTTTAATAACACCATTACCTGACCAGGTAAACTACTGTCTGGTTTAGTATAATAACACCATTACCTGACCAGGTAAACTACTGTCTGGTTTAGTATAATAACACCATTACCTGACCAGGTAAACTACTGTCTGGTTTAGTATAATGACACCATTACCTGACCAGGTAAACTACTGTCTGGTTTAGTATAATAACACCATTACCTGACCAGGTAAACTACTGTCTGGTTTAGTATAATAACACCATTACCTGACCAGGTAAACTACTGTCTGGTTTAGTTTAATAACACCATTACCTGACCAGGTAAACTACTGTCTGGTTTAGTATAATAACACCATTACCTGACCAGGTAAACTACTGTCTGGTTTAGTTTAATAACACCATTACCTGACCAGGTAAACAGATCAACTACTGTCTGGTTTAGTATAATAACACCATTACCTGACCAGGTAAACTACTGTCTGGTTTAGTATAATAACACCATTACCTGACCAGGTAAACTACTGTCTGGTTTAGTTTAATAACACCATTACCTGACCAGGTAAACTACTGTCTGGTTTAGTTTAATAACACCATTACCTGACCAGGTAAACTACTGTCTGGTTTAGTTTAATAACACCATTACCTGACCAGGTAAACTATTGTCTGGTTTAGTTTAATAACACCATTACCTGACCAGGTAAACTACTGTCTGGTTTAGTATAATAACACCATTACCTGACCAGGTAAACTACTGTCTGGTTTAGTTTAATAACACCATTACCTGACCAGGTAAACTACTGTCTGGTTTAGTATAATAACACCATTACCTGACCAGGTAAACAGATCATCTATTGTCTGGTTTAGTATAATAACACCATTACCTGACCAGGTAAACTACTGTCTGGTTTAGTTTAATAACACCATTACCTGACCAGGTAAACTACTGTCTGGTTTAGTATAATAACACCATTACCTGACCAGGTAAACAGATCATCTATTGTCTGGTTTAGTTTAATAACACCATTACCTGACCAGGTAAACAGATCAACTATTGTCTGGTTTAGTATAATAACACCATTACCTGACCAGGTAAACAGATCATCTATTGTCTGGTTTAGTATAATAACACCATTACCTGACCAGGTAAACTACTGTCTGGTTTAGTATAATAACACCATTACCTGACCAGGTAAACTACTGTCTGGTTTAGTATAATAACACCATTACCTGACCAGGTAAACTACTGTCTGGTTTAGTATAATAACACCATTACCTGACCAGGTAAACAGATCATCTATTGTCTGGTTTAGTTTAATAACACCATTACCTGACCAGGTAAACAGATCAACTATTGTCTGGTTTAGTATAATAACACCATTACCTGACCAGGTAAACAGTCTATTGTCTGGTTTAGTATAATAACACCATTACCTGACCAGGTAAACTACTGTCTGGTTTAGTATAATAACACCATTACCTGACCAGGTAAACTACTGTCTGGTTTAGTTTAATAACACCATTACCTGACCAGGTAAACTACTGTCTGGTTTAGTATAATAACACCATTACCTGACCAGGTAAACTACTGTCTGGTTTAGTATAATAACACCATTACCTGACCAGGTAAACTACTGTCTGGTTTAGTATAATAACACCATTACCTGACCAGGTAAACAGATCATCTACTGTCTGGTTTAGTATAATAACACCATTACCTGACCAGGTAAACTACTGTCTGGTTTAGTATAATAACACCATTACCTGACCAGGTAAACAGATCAACTACTGTCTGGTTTAGTATAATAACACCATTACCTGACCAGGTAAACTACTGTCTGGTTTAGTTTAATAACACCATTACCTGACCAGGTAAACTACTGTCTGGTTTAGTTTAATAACACCATTACCTGACCAGGTAAACAGAATCTATTGTCTGGTTTAGTTTAATAACACCATTACCTGACCAGGTAAACCTACTGTCTGGTTTAGTTTAATAACACCATTACCTGACCAGGTAAACTACTGTCTGGTTTAGTATAATAACACCATTACCTGACCAGGTAAACTACTGTCTGGTTTAGTATAATAACACCATTACCTGACCAGGTAAACTACTGTCTGGTTTAGTATAATAACACCATTACCTGACCAGGTAAACTACTGTCTGGTTTAGTATAATAACACCATTACCTGACCAGGTAAACAGATCATCTATTGTCTGGTTTAGTATAATAACACCATTACCTGACCAGGTAAACTACTGTCTGGTTTAGTATATAACACCATTACCTGACCAGGTAAACTACTGTCTGGTTTAGTTTAATAACACCATTACCTGACCAGGTAAACTACTGTCTGGTTTAGTATAATAACACCATTACCTGACCAGGTAAACTACTGTCTGGTTTAGTATAATAACACCATTACCTGACCAGGTAAACTACTGTCTGGTTTAGTATAATAACACCATTACCTGACCAGGTAAACTACTGTCTGGTTTAGTTTAATAACACCATTACCTGACCAGGTAAACTACTGTCTGGTTTAGTATAATAACACCATTACCTGACCAGGTAAACAGATCATCTATTGTCTGGTTTAGTATAATAACACCATTACCTGACCAGTTAAACTACTGTCTGGTTTAGTTTAATAACACCATTACCTGACCAGGTAAACTACTGTCTGGTTTAGTTTAATAACACCATTACCTGACCAGGTAAACTACTGTCTGGTTTAGTATAATAACACCATTACCTGACCAGGTAAACTACTGTCTGGTTTAGTATAATAACACCATTACCTGACCAGGTAAACAGATCATCTATTGTCTGGTTTAGTTTAATAACACCATTACCTGACCAGGTAAACTACTGTCTGGTTTAGTATAATAACACCATTACCTGACCAGGTAAACAGATCATCTATTGTCTGGTTTAGTTTAATAACACCATTACCTGACCAGGTAAACTATTGTCTGGTTTAGTATAATAACACCATTACCTGACCAGGTAAACTACTGTCTGGTTTAGTTTAATAACACCATTACCTGACCAGGTAAACTACTGTCTGGTTTAGTATAATAACACCATTACCTGACCAGGTAAACTACTGTCTGGTTTAGTATAATAACACCATTACCTGACCAGGTAAACAGATCATCTATTGTCTGGTTTAGTTTAATAACACCATTACCTGACCAGGTAAACTACTGTCTGGTTTAGTATAATAACACCATTACCTGACCAGGTAAACAGATCATCTATTGTCTGGTTTAGTTTAATAACACCATTACCTGACCAGGTAAACTATTGTCTGGTTTAGTATAATAACACCATTACCTGACCAGGTAAACTACTGTCTGGTTTAGTATATAACACCATTACCTGACCAGGTAAACAGATCATCTATTGTCTGGTTTAGTATAATAACACCATTACCTGACCAGGTAAACTACTGTCTGGTTTAGTATAATAACACCATTACCTGACCAGGTAAACAGATCATCTATTGTCTGGTTTACTATAATAACACCATTACCTGACCAGGTAAACTACTGTCTGGTTTAGTTTAATAACACCATTACCTGACCAGGTAAACTACTGTCTGGTTTAGTATAATAACACCATTACCTGACCAGGTAAACTACTGTCTGGTTTAGTATAATAACACCATTACCTGACCAGGTAAACTACTGTCTGGTTTAGTATAATAACACCATTACCTGACCAGGTAAACAGATCATCTATTGTCTGGTTTAGTATAATAACACCATTACCTGACTAGTTCTAACCCCTAACCTTTAACCCCTAACCCCTAACCCCTAGCCCCTAACCCCTAACCTTTAACCCCTAACCTTTAACACCTCCAACCTTGTTCTTACTGTGAATTAACAGATCTATAACTTACTGTCCAACCTGGTCGTAGTTCTAACCCCTAACCCCTAGCCCCTAACCCCTAGCCCCTAACCCCTAACCTTTAACCCCTAACCCCTAGCCCCTAACCCCTAACCCCTAACCCCTAGCCCCTAACCTCTAACCCCTAACCCCTAGCCCCTAACCCCTAGCCCCTAACCCCTAACCTTTAACCCCTACCCCATAACCCCTAACGCCTAACCCCTAGCCCCTAACCCCTAACCCCTAACCTTTAACCCCTAACCCCTAACCTTTAACCCCAACCCATAACCCCTAGCCCCTAACCCCTAACCCCTAGCCCCTAACCTTTAACCCCTAAACCTAACCCCTAACCCCTAGCCCCTAGCCCCTAACCCCTAACCCCTAGCCCCTAACCTTTAACCCCTAACCACTAGCCCCTAACCCCTAACCCCTAGCCCCTAACCTTTAACCCCTAACCTTTAACCCCTAGCCCCTAACCCCTAGCCCCTAACCCCAACCCCTAGCCCCTAACCCCTAGCCCCTAACCCCTAGCCCCTAACCCCTAACCTTTAACCCCTCCTACCTTGTTCTTGCTGTGGCTGAACAGATCCAGAACTTGCTGTCCAACCTGGTCGTAGTCCTAACCCCTAACCTTTAACCCCTAACCCCTAGCCCCTAACCCCTAACCCCTAGCCGCTAACCCCTAACCCCTAACCTTTAACCTCTAACCCCTAACCCCTAACCCTAACCCCTAACCCCTAGCCCCTAACCTTTAACCCCTAGCCCCTAACCTTTAACCCCTAACCTCTAACCCCTAACCTTTAACCCCTAACCCCTAACCCCTAACCTTTAAGCCCTAACCCCTAACCCCTAACCCCTAGCCCCTAACCTTTAACCCCTAGCCCCTAACCCCTAACCTTTAACCCCTAACCTACCTTGTTCTTGCTGTGACTGAACAGATCCAGAACTTCCTGTCCAACCTGGTCGTAGTTCTAACCCCTAACCCCTAACCCCTAGCACCTAACCCCTAACCCCTAACCCCTAGCCCCTAACCCCTAGCCCCTAGCCCCTAACCCCTAACCCCTAGCCCCTAGCCCCTAACCCCTAACCTTTAACCCCTAACCCCTAACTCCTAACCCCTCCTACCTTGTTCTTGCTGTGGCTGAACAGATCCAGAACTTCCTGTCCAACCTGGTCGTAGTTCTAACCCCTAACCCCTAACCCCTAACCTTTAACCCCTAACCTACCTTGTTCTTGCTGTGACTGAACAGATCCAGAACTTCCTGTCCAACCTGGTCGTAGTTCTAACCCCTAACCCCTAACCCCTAGCCCCTAACCCCTAACCCCTAGCCCCTAACCCCTAACCCCTAACCTTTAACCCCTAGCCCCTAACCCCTAACCTTTAACCCCTAACCCCTAACCCCTAACCTTTAACCCCTAGCCCCTAACCCCTAACCTTTAACCCCTAACCCCTAACCCCTAACCTTTAACCCCTAACCTACCTTGTTCTTGCTGTGACTGAACAGATCCAGAACTTCCTGTCCAACCTGGTCGTAGTTCTAACCCCTAGCCCCTAACCCCTAACCTTTAACCCCTCCTACCTTGTTCTTGCTGTGACTGAACAGATCCAGAACTTCCTGTCCAACCTGGTCGTAGTTCTAACCCCTAACCCCTAACCCCTAGCCCCTAACCCCTAACCCCTAGCCCCTAACCCCTAACCCCTAACCTTTAACCCCTAGCCCCTAACCCCTAACCTTTAACCCCTAACCCCTAACCTTTAACCCCTAGCCCCTAACCCCTAACCTTTAACCCCTAACCCCTAACCCCTAACCTTTAACCCCTAACCTACCTTGTTCTTGCTGTGGCTGAACAGATCCAGAACTTCCTGTCCAACCTGGTCGTAGTTCTTATCCAGAAACTTGTGAACCTACAGTGAGATGACAGAAGGTACAGAGCAGGAAGAAACCATGATGGTCCGTCTCATTTCCTGTGGTGTGTGTAAGACGGGATGTTTTCATGGTCCGTCTCATTTCCTGTGGTGTGTGTAATATGGGATGTTTTCATGGTCCGTCTCATTTCCTGTGGTGTGTGTAAGATGGGATGTTTTCATGGTCTGTCTCATTTCCTGTGGTGTGGGTAATATGGGATGTTTTCATGGTCTGTCTCATTTCCTGTGGTGTGTGTATTATGGGATGTTTTCAGGGTCTGTCTCATTTACTGTGGTGTGGGTAATATGGGATGTTTTCATGGTCCGTCTCATTTCCTGTGGTGTGGGTAATATGGGATGTTTTCATGGTCCGTCTCATTTCCTGTGGTGTGTGTAATATGGGATGTTTTCATGGTCCGTCTCATTTCCTGTGGTGTGTGGAATATGGGATGTTTTCATGGTCTGTCTCATTTCCTGTGGTATGTGGAATATGGGATGTTTTCATGGTCTGTCTCATTTCCTGTGGTGTGGGTAATATGGGATGTTTTCATGGTCCGTCTCATTTCCTGTGGTGTGTAATATGGGATGTTTTCATGGTCTGTCTCATTTCCTGTGGTGTGTGTAAGACGGGATGTTTTCATGGTCTGTCCCATTTCCTGTGGTGTGTGTAAGACGGGATGTTTTCATGGTCTGTCTCATTTCCTGTGGTGTGGGTAATATGGGATGTTTTCATGGTCTGTCTCATTTCCTGTGGTGTGGGTAATATGGGATGTTTTCATGGTCCGTCTCATTTACTGTGGTGTGTATTATGGGATGTTTTCATGGTCTGTCTCATTTCCTGTGGTGTGTGTAATATGGGATGTTTTCATGGTCCGTCTCATTTCCTGTGGTGTGGGTAATATGGGATGTTTTCATGGTCCGTCTCATTTACTGTGGTGTGTGGAATATGGGATGTTTTCATGGTCTGTCTCATTTCCTGTGGTGTGGGTAATATGGGATGTTTTCATGGTCCGTCTCATTTCCTGTGGTGTGGGTATTATGGGATGTTTTCATGGTCTGTCTCATTTCCTGTGGTGTGGGTAATATGGGATGTTTTCATGGTCCGTCTCATTTCCTGTGGTGTGTGTATTATGGGATGTTTTCACGGTCTGTCTCATTTACTGTGGTGTGTATTATGGGATGTTTTCATGGTCTGTCTCATTTCCTGTGGTGTGGGTAAGACGGGATGTTTTCATGGTCCGTCTCATTTCCTGTGGTGTGTGGAATATGGGATGTTTTCATGGTCCGTCTCATTTCCTGTGGTGTGTGGAATATGGGATGTTTTCATGGTCTGTCTCATTTCCTGTGGTGTGTGTATTATGGGATGTTTTCATGGTCTGTCTCATTTACCGTGGTGTGGGTAATATGGGATGTTTTCATGGTCTGTCTCATTTCCTGTGGTGTGGGTAATATGGGATGTTTTCATGGTCCGTCTCATTTCCTGTGGTGTGGGTATTATGGGATGTTTTCATGTTCTGTCTCATTTCCTGTGGTGTGGGTAATATGGGATGTTTTCATGGTCCGTCTCATTTCCTGTGGTGTGTGTATTATGGGATGTTTTCACGGTCTGTCTCATTTACTGTGGTGTGTATTATGGGATGTTTTCATGGTCTGTCTCATTTCCTGTGGTGTGGGTAAGACGGGATGTTTTCATGGTCCGTCTCATTTCCTGTGGTGTGTGGAATATGGGATGTTTTCATGGTCCGTCTCATTTCCTGTGGTGTGTGGAATATGGGATGTTTTCATGGTCTGTCTCATTTCCTGTGGTGTGTGTATTATGGGATGTTTTCATGGTCTGTCTCATTTACCGTGGTGTGGGTAATATGGGATGTTTTCATGGTCTGTCCCATTTACTGTGGTGTGGGTAATATGGGATGTTTTCATGGTCTGTCTCATTTCCTGTGGTGTGGGTATTATGGGATGTTTTCATGGTCTGTCCCATTTACCGTGGTGGGTATTATGGGATGTTTTCATGGTCCGTCTCATTTCCTGTGGTGTGTATTATGGGATGTTTTCATGGTCCGTCTCATTTCCTGTGGTGTGTGGAATATGGGATGTTTTCATGGTCTGTCTCATTTCCTGTGGTGTGTGTATTATGGGATGTTTTCATGGTCCGTCTCATTTCCTGTGGTGTGTGTAAGACGGGATGTTTTCATGGTCTGTCTCATTTACCGTGGTGTGGGTAATATGGGATGTTTTCATGGTCTGTCCCATTTACTGTGGTGTGGGTAATATGGGATGTTTTCATGGTCTGTCTCATTTCCTGTGGTGTGGGTATTATGGGATGTTTTCATGGTCTGTCCCATTTACCGTGGTGGGTATTATGGGATGTTTTCATGGTCCGTCTCATTTCCTGTGGTGTGTATTATGGGATGTTTTCATGGTCCGTCTCATTTACTGTGGTGTGTATTATGGGATGTTTTCATGGTCTGTCCCATTTACCGTGGTGGGTAATATGGGATGTTTTCATGGTCCGTCTCATTTCCTGTGGTGTGTATTATGGGATGTTTTCATGGTCTGTCTCATTTACCGTGGTGTGTATTATGGGATGTTTTCACGGTCTGTCTCATTTCCTGTGGTGTGGGTAATATGGGATGTTTTCATGGTCCGTCTCATTTCCTGTGGTGTGTGTATTATGGGATGTTTTCATGGTGCGTCTCATTTCCTGTGGTGTGGGTAATATGGGATGTTTTCATGGTCTGTCTCATTTCCTGTGGTGTGGGTAATATGGGATGTTTTCATGGTCTGTCCCATTTACCGTGGTGTGGGTAATATGGGATGTTTAGAAGGTGGCATGATTGGTAGAAGGTTTACATGACAGAGTGTTTGGTGACATTTATATAGTTTAGGAAGCCAGATGAGAGGAGAGACATGATAGTCATTTAACAGACGTTCTCATCCAGAGAGACTTAGTTACATTAACATCAGGTGTGTGTGTACCTGGCAGGTGTGTGTGTGTGTACCTGGCAGGTGTGTGTGTGTGTGTGTGTACCTGGCAGGTGTGTGTGTGTTCCTGGCAGGTGTGTGTGTGTACCTGGTAGGTGTGTGTGTGCCTGGCATTTGTGTGTGTGTACCTGGCAGGTGTGTGTGTGTGTGTACCTGGCAGGTGTGTGTGTGTACCTGGCAGGTGTGTGTGTGTGTACGTGTACCTGGCAGGTGTGTGTGTGTACCTGGCAGGGTGTGTGTGTGTGTGTGTGTGTGTGTGTGTGTGTGTGTGTGTGTGTGTGTGTGTGTGTGTGTGTGTGTACCTGGTAGGTGTGTGTGTGTACCTGGTAGGTGTGTGTGTGTGTACCTGGTAGGTGTGTGTGTGTACCTGGTATGGTGTGTGTGTGTGTGTGTGTGTGTGTGTGTGTGTGTGTGTGTGTGTGTGTGTGTGTGTGTGTGTGTGTGTGTGTGTACCTGGTAGGTGTGTGTGTGTGTACCTGGTAGGTGACCGGGCCAGCGAAGTGTTTGATGGTGAATTCTGGGAGGGGCATCTTTGGCTTCAGGTAGATCTTGTTGTTACCATGGTGATAATGACACTTCTGGAGGAAGGTGTGGTCTGTCGCCTAGCAACAGAGGAACAGAGCATCAACCAGTGTCTGTGTGCGTGTGTGTGTGTGTGGCTGTGTGTGTGTCTGTGTCTGTGTGTATCTGTGTGTGTGTGTGTGTGTATCTGTGTGTGTGTGTGTGTGTGTGTGTGTGTGTGTATCTGTGTGTGTGTGTGTGTGTGTGTGTGTGTGTGTGTGTGTGTGTGTGTGTGTGTGTGTGTGTGTGTGTGTGTCTGTGTGTGTGTGTAGTGTGTATAGTGTGTGTGTGTGTGTGTGTGTGTGTGTGTGTGTGTGTGTGTGTGTGTGTGTGTGTGTGTGTCTGTGTCTGTGTCTGTGTCTGTGTGTGTGTGTGTGTGTGTGTGTGTGAGTGTGTACCTGGGGGAAGCAGCTCTGATCGTCCAGGATCCTCAGTACTCCATGGGGTTTAGAGGAGATGAGGTCGATGCAGGCCTGGTTGTCGTTGAACGGGATGTCCTGCCACGGGATCTGCTCTCTGTTGTACTCCTCCTGACAGACACATGACATACAGGCTTCATAACGCATTATAACACTTTGGAACAGGACATAATCTGCTCCCTGTTGTACTCCTCCTGACAGACACAGACATACAGGCTTCATAACGCATTATAACACTTTGGAACAGGACATACAGCCAGCGGATCTGCTCCCTGTTGTACTCCTCCTGACAGACACATGACATACAGGCGTAACGCATTATAACCCTTTGGAACAGGACAACAGCCAGGGGATCTGCTCCCTGTTGTAATCCTCCTGACAGACACACGACATACAGGCTTCATAACGCATTATAACACTTTGGAACAGGACATACAGCCAGGGGATCTGCTCCCTGTTGTAATCCTCCTGACAGACACACGACATACAGGCTTCATAACGCATTATAACACTTTGGAACAGGACATAATCTGCTCTCTGTTGTACTCCTCCTGACAGACACACGACATACAGGCTTCGTAACGCATTATAACACTTTGGAACAGGACATAGAGCCAGGGGATATGCTCCCCTTCTGTCCTCCTATAACCCTGCCTCTTCGATGAGTATCTGATATAAGACATGTCAGTCTCCTGTCCGAGCGTTTCGCTCGACCTGAGGTAGAGTATCTCATGATAAGCTGTAGACCACACTGTCTACCTAGAGAATTTTCATCTGTATTTTATCGTAGCTGTCTACATACCACCACAGAACGATGCTGGCGCTAAGACAGCGTTGAATGAACTGTATTCCGCCATAAGCAAACAGGAAAAAACGTTCACCCAGAGCCGGGGACTTTAACGCAGGGAAACTTAAATCAGTTTTAACACATTTCTATCAGCATGTTAAAAGTGCAACCAGAGGGGGAAAGAACTCTGGACCACCTTCTACTCCAGACACAGAGACGCGTACAAAGCTCTCCCTCAGCCCTCCATTTGGTAAATCTAACCATAATTCTATCCTCCTGATTCCTGCTTACAGTCAAAAACTAAAGCAGGAAGCACTAGTGACTCGGTCTATAAAAAAGTGGTCAGATGAAGCAGATGCTAAACTACAGGACTGTTTTGCTATCACAGACTGGAACATGTTCCGGGATTCTTCCGATGGCATTGAGGAGTACACCTCATCAGTCTCTGGCTTCATCAATAAGTGCATCAAGGACGTCGTCCCCACAGTGACTGTACGTACATACCCCAACCAGAAGCCATGGATTACAGGCAACATCCGCACTGAGCTAAAGGGTAGAGCTGCCGCTTTCAAGGACCGGGACTCTAACCCGGAAGCTTATAAGAAATCCCGCTATGCCCTCCGACGAACCATCAAACAGGCAAAGCGTCAATACAGGACTAAGATTGAATCGTACTACACCGGCTCTGATGCTCGTCGGATGTGGCAGAACTTACAAACCATTATAGACTACAAAGGGAAGCACAGCCGAGAGCTGCCCAGTGACACGAGCCTACCAGACGGAGCTAAACTACTTCTATGTTCGCTCGAGGCAAATAACACTGAAACATGCATGAGAGCACCAGCTGTTCCGGATGACTGTGTGATCACGCTCTCCATAGCCGATGTGAGTAAGACCTTTAAACAGGTGAACATTCACAAGGCCGCAAAACATCCGCAACGCTGATCCTCAACACGGGGGTCCCTCAGGGGTGCGTGCTCAGTCCCCTCCTGTACTCCCTGTTCACCCATGACTGCATGGCCAGGCACGACTCCAACACCATCATTAAATTTGCCGATGACACAACAGTGGTAGGCCTGATCACAGACAACGACGAGATAGCCTATAGGGAGGAGATTTGAGACCTGGCCGTGTGGTGCCAGGACAACAACCTCTCCCTCAACGTGATCAAGACTAAGGAGATGATTGTGGACTACAGGAAAAGGAGGACCGAGCACGCCCCCATTCTCATCGACGGGGCTGCAGTGGAGCACGTTGAGAGCTTCAAGTTCCTTGGCGTCCACATCACCAACAAACTAACATGGTCCAAGCACACCAAGACAGTCGTGAAGAGGGCACGACAAAACCTATTCCCCCTCAGGAGACTGAAAAAATTTGGCATGGGTCCTAAGATCCTCAAAAGGTTCGACAGCTGCACAATCGAGAGCATCCTGACTGGTTGCATCACTGCCTGGTATGGCAACTGCTTGGCCTCCGACCACAAGGCACTACAGAGGGTAGTGCAGTACAGCCCAGTACATCACTGGGGCCAAGCTTCCTGCCATCCAGGACCTCTACACCAGGCGGTGTCAGAGGAAGGCCCTAAAAATTGTCAAAGACTCCAGCCACCCCAGTCATAGACTGTTCTCTCTGCTACCCCACGGCAAGCGATACCGGAGCGCCAAGTCTAGGTTCAAAAGGCTTCTAAACAGCTTCTATCCCCCAAGCCATAAGACTCCTGAACATCTAATCAAATGGCTACCCGGACTATTTGCATTATATGCCTGTAATATGTGGTTGTCCCACCTAGCAATCACCTAGCTATCTTCAGATGAATGCAGTAACTGTATGTCTGTCTGGATAAGAACGTCTGCTAAATGACCAACATGTTAATGTAAAATAACATGCTTCATAAGGCTTCATAAGGCTTCATACACACACTAACAATTATAACAGGTCATCCCGCCACAGGATCTGCTCCCTGCTGTACTTCTCCTGACAGGCAGATGACAAACAGGCTTCATACAGGCTTCATAACGCGTCATAACACGTAACAAACCCTCACCTGTTCCTGTCTGAAAACGATCCCGTTGAAGAGGAACTGCAGGTACTCATTAGCATAGTTAATACAGAGCTGCTCAAAGCTGTTGAAGGACAGGTCCTGGAGGAGACAGAGATACTGGGTTAGATAGGGCTAACTGACAGGTCCTGGAGGAGGAGACAGAGATACTGGGTTAGATACTATATTAATAATAATGGAAACACAAGTTAACGAGGGATTCAAGGTATATTGAAATCAGGTGCTTCTACACAGGTGGTGTTCCTGAGTTAATTAAGCAATTATCATGGTTAAAGGTAATGTATTTAAAAAAATATATATAATAATAATTTAACCTTTATTTAACTAGGCAAGTCAGTTAAGAACATAAAGAACTAATTCTTATTTATGCCAAGGTGTATTAAAGCTGTTCTGATTGGTGGTGGTGGCCCAACGCCCTATTAAAACACATTATGTTGGTGTTTCCTTTATTCTGGTAGTTACCTGTTCATCCACTCTGATACTTACAGCACCAGTCAAACGTTTGTACACACCTACTCATTCAAGGCTTTTTCTTAACTTTTTACTATTTTCTACATTGTTGAATAATAGTGAAGACATCAAATCTATGAAATAACACAATATGGAATCATGTAGTAACCAAAAAATATATATAATTTATATTTGAGATTCTTCAAAGTAGCCACCCTTTGCCTTGATGACAGCTTTGAACACTCTTGGTATTCTCTCAACCAGCTTCATGCAATGCAATATTAGGAAGGGGTTTTTTAGTGGACAGGCGTGGTGTTGAGGGGTGGATGGAGCGAGAGATGGAGGGACGGAGGGAGGGAGAGAGAGATGGAGGGAGAGAGAGATGGAGGGACGAAGGGAGGGAGAGAGAGATGGAGGGACGAAGGGAGGGAGAGAGAGATGGAGGGAGGGAGAGATGGAGGGACAGATGGAGGGAGAGAGAGAGAGGTGGAGGGACGGAGGGAGGGAGGGAGGGAGGGAGAGAGAGAGAGATGGAGGGACGAAGGGAGGGAGAGAGAGATGGAGGGAGAGAGAGATGGAGGGACGAAGGGAGGGAGAGAGAGATGGAGGGAGGGAGAGATGGAGGGACGGAGGAAGGGAGAGAGAGATGGAGGGAGAGAGAGATGGAGGGACAGATGGAGGGGAGAGAGAGAGAGGTGGAGGGACGGAGGGAGGGAGGGAGGGAGGGAGGGAGGGAGGGAGGGAGGGAGGGAGGGAGGGAGGGAGGGAGGGAGAGAGAGAGAGATGGAGGAGAGAGAAATGGAGGGAGAGAGAGATGGAGGGAGAGAGAGATGGAGGGAGGGAGGGAGGGAGGGAGGGAGAGGTGGAGGGAAGGATAAAGTGGAGTACCTCAAAGCCATATATATCCAGTACAGATATTGACAGAGCGTGATGTCGAGGGTAAACCTGTCCATTAATCCTCTCAGTCAGCCAGTGGAACAACAGAGAGTACAGGATCTTGGCAACAGCATCTCTGGAGCAGGAGACAGACAGACAGACAGACAGACAGACAGACAGACAGACAGACAGACAGACAGACAGACAGACAGACAGACAGACAGACAGACAGACAGACAGACAGATTAACAAGTGGCATGTCTACAGCACGCTGAAGAGTGCATGCTGGGAGTTGTAGTGAAGTTAGAGCGCGCTGAAGAGTGCATGCTGGGAGTTGTAGTGAAGTTAGAGCGCGCTGAAGAGTGCATGCTGGGAGTTGTAGTGAAGTTAGAGCGTGCGGGTCCTACCTGGCGTCTACAGCGCGCTAAAGAGTGCATGCTGGGAGTTGTAGTGAAGTTAGAGCATGCGGGTCCTACCTGGCGTCTACAGCACGCTGAAGAGTGCATGCTGGGAGTTGTAGTGAAGTAAGAGTGCATGCTGGGAGTTGTAGTGAAGTTAGAGCGTGCGGGTCCTACCTGGCGTCTACAGCGCGCTGAAGAGTGCATGCTGGGAGTTGTAGTGTAGTTAGAGGGGACCTGGCGTCTACAGCGCGGTGCATGCTGGGAGTTGTAGTGAAGTTAGAGCGTGCGGGTCCTACCTGGCATCTACAGCGCTGAAGAGTGCATGCTGGGAGTTGTAGTGAAGTTAGAGCGTGCGGGTCCTACCTGGCGTCTACAGCGCGCTGAAGAGTGCATGCTGGGTTTTGTAGTGAAGTTAGAGCTGCGGGTCACCTGGCGTCAAGCGCTGAAGAGTGCATGCTGGGAGTTGTAGTGAAGTTAGAGCGCTGAAGAGTGCATGCTGGGAGTTATAGTGATGTTAGAGCGTGCGGGGGTCCTATCTGGTGTCTACAGCGCTGAAGAGTGTATGCTGGGAGTTGTAGTGAAGTTAGAGCGCGCTGAAGAGTGCATGCTGGGAGTTATAGTGAAGTTAGAGCGCTGAAGAGTGCATGCTGGGAGTTGTAGTGAAGTTAGAGCGTGCGGGGTCTTACCTGGCGTCTACAGCGCTGAAGAGTGCATGCTGGGAGTTGTAGTGAAGTTAGAGCGCTGAAGAGTGCATGCTGGGAGTTGTAGTGAAGTTAGAGCGTGCGGGGTCTTACCTGGCGTCTACAGCGCGCTGAAGAGTGCATGCTGGGAGTTGTAGTGAAGTTAGAGCGTGCTAAAGAGTGCATGCTGGGAGTTGTAGTGAAGTTAGAGCGCTGAAGAGTGCATGCTGGGAGTTGTAGTGAAGTTAGAGCGGCTGAAGAGTGCATGCTGGGAGTTGTAGTGAAGTTAGACGCGCGGGGTCCTACCTGGCGTCTACAGCGCGCTGAAGAGCACATGCTGGGAGTTGTAGTGAAGTTAGAGCGACTGAAGAGTGCATGCTGGGAGTTGTAGTGAAGTTAGAGCGTGCGGGGTATTACCTGGCGTCTACAGCGCGCTGAAGAGTGCATGCTGGGAGTTGTAGTGAAGTTAGAGCGTGCAAGGGGTCCTACCTGGCGTCTACAGGCGCTGAAGAGTGCATGCTGGGAGTTGTAGTGAAGTTAGAGCGCTGAAGAGTGCATGCTGGGAGTTGTAGTGAAGTTAGAGCGTGCGGGGTATTACCTGGCGTCTACAGCGCGCTGAAGAGTGCATGCTGGGAGTTGTAGTGAAGTTAGAGCGCGCTAAAGAGTGCATGCTGGGAGTTGTAGTGAAGTTAGAGCGTGCGGGGTCCTACCTGGCGTCTACAGCGCTCTCTACAGTCAGAGGGGTGTAGATTTTGTCCCTCATCGTCTCCTGAAGAGAGACACAACACAGAGAGCTCAGCTAGTTACCCGACTGAACACACTGCTCCGATTGGTGGAACACAACTCATCACAACCAATCAAAGGAAAGTCATACTCTTTCTCGATATTTGCAGTGAACTAAATGTTTTCCTGTTGAGTCTCTCTCTCTCTCTCTCTCTTCTTAAAAGGTCGATCGCGCCACCAATCTATTTTCCTACTTCCTCTTCCTCTCTGAGGTGAACAGTAATTGACCTGTGTGTTTATAACAGGTCATTCTGTGTGACCCCTGACCCCTACATTAGACACAGTGTGAGTAATGCCTTGATTTGATTGAGCTCAGGTGCTTCCTGTTTCCATTGATCGTCCTTGAGATGTTTCTACAACTTGATTGGAGTCCACCTGGGGTAAATTCAGTTGATTGGACATACTACAGATGATAGAGTAGAGATGATAGAGTAGAGATGATAGAGTAGAGATGATAGAGTAGAGATGATAGAGTAGAGATGATAGAGACTAGAGATGATAGAGTAGAGATGATAGAGTAGAGATGATAGAGTAGAGATGATAGAGATGATAGAGTAGAGATGATAGAGTAGAGATGATAGAGTAGAGATGATAGACTACAGATGATAGAGTAGAGATGATAGAGTAGAGATGATAGAGTAGAGATGATAGACTACAGATGATAGAGCAGAGATGATAGAGCAGAGATGATAGAGCAGAGATGATAGAGTAGAGATGATAGAGATGATAGAGTAGAGATGATAGAGTAGAGATGATAGAGTAGAGATGATAGAATAGAGATGATAGAGTAGAGATGATATGATAGAGTAGAGATGATAGAATAGAGATGATAGAGTAGAGATGATAGACCAGAGATGATAGAGTAGAGATGATAGAGTAGAGATGATAGAGTAGAGATGATATGATAGAGTAGAGATGATAGAGTAGAGATGATAGAGTAGAGATGATAGAGTAGAGATGATAGAGTAGAGATGATAGAGACTACAGATGATAGAGATGATAGAGTAGAGATGATAGAGTAGAGATGATAGAGTAGAGATGATAGAGCAGAGATGATAGAGTAGAGATGATAGAGTAGAGATGATAGAGTAGAGATGATAGAGACTACAGATGATAGAGATGATAGAGTAGAGATGATAGAGTAGGATGATAGAGAGAGATGATAGAGTAGAGATGATAGAATAGAGATGATAGAGTAGAGATGATAGAGTAGAGATGATAGAGTAGAGATGATAGAGCAGAGATGATAGAGCAGAGATGATAGAGTAGATATAATAGAGTAGAGATGATAGAGTAGAGATGATAGAATAGAGATGATAGAGTAGAGTGTGAGACTACAGATGATAGAGTAGAGATGATAGAGTACTAGATACTGTATTCAGGGAGTAGAGAGGATAGAGTAGAGATGATAGAGTAGAGATGATAGAATAGAGATGATAGAGTAGAGATGATAGAGACTAGAGATGATAGAGTAGAGATGATAGAGTAGAGATGATAGAGACTACAGATGGTAGAGTAGAGATGATAGAGCAGAGATGATAGAGCAGAGATGATAGAGTAGAGATGATAGAGCAGAGATGATAGAGATAGAGATGGTAGAGTAGAGAGGATAGAGTAGAGATGATAGAGTAGAGATGATAGAGACTACAGATGGTAGAGCAGAGATGATAGAGCAGAGATGATAGAATAGAGATGATAGAGCAGAGATGATAGAGCAGAGATGATAGAGATGATAGAGATGATAGAGATGATAGAGTAGAGATGATAGAGTAGAGATGATAGAGTAGAGATGATAGAATAGAGATGATAGAGTAGAGATGATAGAGTAGAGATGATAGAGCAGAGATGATAGAGCAGAGATGATAGAGTAGAGATGATAGAGCAGAGATGATAGAGTAGAGAGGATAGAGCAGAGATGATAGAGTAGAGATGATAGAGCAGAGATGATAGAGCAGAGATGATAGAGTAGAGATGATAGAGTAGAGATGATAGAGCACTAGATACTGTATTCAGGGAGTAGAGATGATAGAGCAGAGATGATAGAGCAGAGATGATAGAGTAGAGATGATAGAGCACTAGATACTGTATTCAGGGAGTAGAGATGATAGAGATGATAGAGATGATAGAGTAGAGATGATAGAGTAGAGATGATAGAGCAGAGATGATAGAGTAGAGAGGATAGAGTAGAGATGATAGAGTAGATACTGATCAGGGAGTAGAGATGCTAGAGCAGAGAGGATAGAGCAGAGATGATAGAGCACTAGATACTGTATTCAGGGAGCAGAGATGATAGAGCAGAGAGGATAGAGCAGAGATGATAGAGCACTAGATACTGTATTCAGGGAGTAGAGATGCTCAGCAGAAAGGCGACGTCCTGACCGTGACTTTGTGTGTGAGTGCCTTCTGGAGTCCCTCTGGAGAGATCTGAAGCAGTTCAGCTACGACTCTGATCTCCTGAGCGCTGACCACCGTCGCCACCTCCTGGCCGTCCGCCTGCAGTACAACACAGCAAAACCTCCACTTCGTTTTACCAGAGAAAACACAACACCTTCTGCTTTATGCCCCTGAGAGACACACAGGGGGCAGCCCCTCTGCTCCGACCATACAGTGGAATACCCCTAAAGCCAACTCCTCCTTCGGCCGCCTTTCCTTCCAGTTCTCGGCTGAATACCCCTAAAGCCAACTCCTCCTTCGGCCGCCTTTCCTTCCAGTTCTCTGCTGAATACCCCTAAAGCCAACTCCTCCTTCGGCCGCCTTTCCTTCCAGTTCTCTGCTGAATACCCCTAAAGCCAACTCCTCCTTCGGCCGCCTTTCCTTCCAGTTCTCTGCTGAATACCCTAAAGCCAACTCCTCCTTCGGCCGCCTTTCCTTCCAGTTCTCTGCTGCCAATGACTGGAACGAACTACAAAAAATCTCTGAAACTGGAAACACTTATCTCCCTCACTAGCTTTAAGCACCAGCTATCAGAGCAGCTCCCAGATCACTGCACCTGTACATAGCCCATCTATAATTTAGCCCAAACTACTACCTCTTCCCCTACTGTATTTATTTATTTTATTTATTATTTTTGCTCCTTTGCACCATATTATTTATATTTTAACTTTGAACTTTCTTCAAATTACAAATCTACCATTCCAGTGTTTTACTTGCTATATTGTATTTACTTTGCCACCATGGCCTTTTGCCTTTACCTCCCTTATCTCACCTCATTTGCTCACATTGTATATAGACTTATTTTTCTACTGTATTATTGACTGTATGTTTGTTTTACTCCATGTGTAACTCTGTGTTGTTGTTTGTGTCGAACTGCTTTGCTTTATCTTGACCAGGTCGCAGTTGTAAATGAGAACTTGTTCTCAACTAGCCTACCTGGTTAAATAAAGGACTTGTTCTCAACTAGCCTACCTGGTTAAATAAAGGACTTGTTCTCAACTAGCCCACCTGGTTAAACAAAGGTGAAATAAATAAATAAATAAATAAATAAATAAAAATATCCTGGAGGAGAGATATTCCATATTACAGGGATACTACATTAAGAGGAGGAGAGATATTCCATATTACAGGGATACTACATTAAGAGGAGGAGAGATATTCCATATTACATATAGTGGAATATATAATATTACATATTATAGTGATACTCCATATTATAGTGATACTCCATATTATAGTGATACTCCATATTATAGTGATACTCCATATTACTACATATTATAGTGATGCTCCATATTATAGTGATACTACATATTATAGTGATACTCCATATTACTACATATTATAGTGATACTACATATTATAGTGATACTACATATTATAGAGATACTACATATTATAGTGATACTACATATTATAATGATACTACATATTACTCCATATTATAGTGATACTCCATATTATAGTGATACTCCATATTACTCCATATTATAGTGATACTCCATATTATAGTGATACTACATATTACTCCATATTATAGTGATACTCCATATTATAGTGATACTCCATATTATGGTGATACTCCATATTACTCCATATTATAGTGATACTACATATTATAGTGATACTCCATATTATAGTGATACTACATATTACTCCATATTATAGTGATACTCCATATTATAGTGATACTACATATTATAGTGATACTACATATTATAGTGATACTCCATATTACTCCATATTATAGTGATACTACATATTACTCCATATTATAGTGATACTCCATATTACTCCATATTATAGTGATACTACATATTATAGTGATACTCCATATTATAGTGATACTACATATTATAGTGATACTACATATTACTCCATATTATAGTGATACTACATATTATAGTGATACTCCATATTATAGTGATACTCCATATTATAGTGATACTCCATATTACTCCATATTATAGTGATACTACATATTATAGTGATACTCCATATTATAGTGATACTCCATATTATAGTGATACTCCATATTATAGTGATACTACATATTACTACATATTATAGTGATACTCCATATTACTCCATATTATAGTGATACTACATATTATAGTGATACTACATATTACTACATATTATAGTGATACTACATATTATAGTGATACTACATATTACTCCATATTATAGTGATACTCCATATTATAGTGATACTACATATTACTCCATATTATAGTGATACTACATATTATAGTGATACTCCATATTATAGTGATACTACATATTACTCCATATTATAGTGATACTCCATATTATAGTGATACTACATATTACTCCATATTATAGTGCTACTCCATATTATAGTGATACTACATATTTCTCCATATTATAGTGATACTACATATTACTCCATATTATAGTGATACTACATATTACTCCATATTATAGTGATACTCCATATTATAGTGATACTCCATATTACTCCATATTATAGTGATACTCCATATTATAGTGATACTCCATATTATAGTGATACTCCATATTACTCCATATTATAGTGATACTACATATTATAGTGATACTCCATATTATAGTGATACTACATATTATAGTGATACTCCATATTATAGTGATACTACATATTACTCCATATTATAGTGATACTCCATATTATAGTGATACTACATATTATAGTGATACTACATATTATAGTGATACTCCATATTATAGTGATACTCCATATTATAGTGATACTACATATTACTCCATATTTAATTGATACTACATATTACTCCATATTATAGTGATACTCCATATTATAGTGATACTACATATTACTCCATATTATAGTTATACTCCATATTATAGTGATACTCCATATTATAGTGATACTCCATATTATAGTGATACTCCATATTACTCCATATTATAGTGATACTCCATATTATAGTGATACTCCATATTATAGTGATACTCCATATTACTCCATATTATAGTGATACTACATATTACTCCATATTATAGTGATACTCCATATTATAGTGATACTCCATATTACTTCATATTATAGTGATACTCCATATTATAGTGATACTCCATATTACTACATATTATAGTGATACTCCATATTATAGTGATACTCCATATTATAGTGATACTACATATTATAGTGATACTACATATTACTACATATTATAGTGATACTACATATTATAGTGATACTCCATATTACTACATATTATAGTGATACTCCATATTACTACATATTATAGTGATACTCCATATTATAGTGATACTCCATATTATAGTGATACTCCATATTATAGTGATACTACATATTACTACATATTATAGTGATACTACATATTATAGTGATACTCCATATTATAGTGAAACTACATATTACTCCATATTATAGTGATACTCCATATTATAGTGATACTACATATTACTCCATATTATAGTGCTACTCCATATTATAGTGATACTACATATTACTCCATATTATAGTGATACTACATATTACTCCATATTATAGTGATACTCCATATTATAGTGATACTACATATTACTCCATATTATAGTGATACTCCATATTATAGTGATACTCCATATTATAGTGATACTCCATATTATAGTGATACTCCATATTACTCCATATTATAGTGATACTCCATATTATAGTGATACTACATATTATAGTGATACTCCATATTATAGTGATACTACATATTACTCCATATTATAGTGATACTCCATATTATAGTGATACTACATATTATAGTGATACTCCATATTATAGTGATACTCCATATTATAGTGATACTACATATTACTCCATATTTAAGTGATACTACATATTACTCCATATTATAGTGATACTCCATATTATAGTGATACTACATATTACTCCATATTATAGTTATACTCCATATTATAGTGATACTCCATATTATAGTGATACTCCATATTATAGTGATACTCCATATTACTCCATATTATAGTGATACTCCATATTATAGTGATACTCCATATTACTCCATATTTAAGTGATACTACATATTACTCCATATTATAGTGATACTCCATATTATAGTGATACTACATATTACTCCATATTATAGTGATACTCCATATTATAGTGATACTCCATATTATAGTGATACTCCATATTTTGTGATACTCCATATTATAGTGATACTCCATATTATAGTGACACTCCATATTATAGTGATACTACATATTATAGTGATACTCCATATTATAGTGATACTCCATATTACTCCATATTATAGTGATACTACATATTACTCCATATTATAGTGATACTCCATATTATAGTGATACTCCATATTATAGTGATACTCCATATTACTCCATATTATAGTGATACTACATATTACTCCATATTATAGTGATACTCCATATTATAGTGATACTCCATATTATAGTGATACTCCATATTACTTCATATTATAGTCATACTCCATATTATAGTGATACTCCATATTACTACATATTATAGTGATACTCCATATTATAGTGATACTCCATATTATAGTGATACTCCATATTATAGTGATACTACATATTACTACATATTATAGTGATACTACATATTATAGTGATACTCCATATTACTCCATATTATAGTGATACTACATATTACTCCATATTATAGTGATACTCCATATTATAGTGATACTCCATATTATAGTGATACTACATATTACTCCATATTATAGTGATACTACATATTACTCCATATTATAGTGATACTCCATATTATATTGATACTCCATATTACTCCATATTATAGTGATACTACATATTATAGTGATACTCCATATTATAGTGATACTCCATATTATAGTGATACTCCATATTACTCCATATTATAGTGATACTACATATTATAGTGATACTCCATATTATAGTGATACTCCATATTATAGTGATACTCCATATTATAGTGATACTCCATATTACTCCATATTATAGTGATACTACATATTATAGTGATACTCCATATTACTACATATTATAGTGATACTACATATTATAGTGATACTACATATTACTACATATTATAGTGATACTACATATTATAGTGATACTACATATTACTCCATATTATAGTGATACTCCATATTATAGTGATACTACATATTACTCCATATTATAGTGATACTACATATTATAGTGATACTCCATATTATAGTGATACTACATATTACTCCATATTATAGTGATACTCCATATTATAGTGATACTACATATTACTCCATATTATAGTGCTACTCCATATTATAGTGATACTACATATTTCTCCATATTATAGTGATACTACATATTACTCCATATTATAGTGATACTCCATATTATAGTGATACTACATATTACTCCATATTATAGTGATACTCCATATTATAGTGATACTCCATATTATAGTGATACTCCATATTATAGTGATACTCCATATTACTCCATATTATAGTGATACTCCATATTATAGTGATACTCCATATTATAGTGATACTACATATTATAGTGATACTCCATATTATAGTGATACTACATATTACTCCATATTATAGTGATACTCCATATTATAGTGATACTACATATTATAGTGATACTACATATTATAGTGATACTCCATATTATAGTGATACTCCATATTATAGTGATACTACATATTACTCCATATTTAATTGATACTACATATTACTCCATATTATAGTGATACTCCATATTATAGTGATACTACATATTACTCCATATTATAGTTATACTCCATATTTTGTGATACTCCATATTATAGTGATACTCCATATTATAGTGACACTCCATATTATAGTGATACTCCATATTATAGTGATACTCCATATTACTCCATATTATAGTGATACTACATATTACTCCATATTATAGTGATACTCCATATTATAGTGATACTCCATATTATAGTGATACTCCATATTACTTCATATTATAGTGATACTCCATATTATAGTGATACTCCAAATTACTACATATTATAGTGATACTCCATATTATAGTGATACTCCATATTATAGTGATACTCCATATTATAGTGATACTACATATTACTACATATTATAGTGATACTACATATTATAGTGATACTCCATATTACTCCATATTATAGTGATACTACATATTACTCCATATTATAGTGATACTCCATATTATAGTGATACTCCATATTATAGTGATACTACATATTACTCCATATTATAGTGATACTACATATTACTCCATATTATAGTGATACTCCATATTATATTGATACTCCATATTACTCCATATTATAGTGATACTCCATATTATAGTGATACTACATATTACTCCATATTATAGTGATACTACATATTACTCCATATTATAGTGATACTCCATATTATAGTGATACTACATATTACTCCATATTATAGTGATACTCCATATTATAGTGATACTCCATATTATAGTGATACTCCATATTATAGTGATACTCCATATTACTCCATATTATAGTGATACTCCATATTATAGTGATACTACATATTATAGTGATACTCCATATTATAGTGATACTACATATTACTCCATATTATAGTGATACTCCATATTATAGTGATACTACATATTATAGTGATACTCCATATTATAGTGATACTCCATATTATAGTGATACTACATATTACTCCATATTTAAGTGATACTACATATTACTCCATATTATAGTGATACTCCATATTATAGTGATACTACATATTACTCCATATTATAGTTATACTCCATATTATAGTGATACTCCATATTATAGTGATACTCCATATTATAGTGATACTCCATATTACTCCATATTATAGTGATACTCCATATTATAGTGATACTCCATATTACTCCATATTTAAGTGATACTACATATTACTCCATATTATAGTGATACTCCATATTATATTGATACTCCATATTACTCCATATTATAGTGATACTCCATATTATAGTGATACTCCATATTATAGTGATACTCCATATTACTCCATATTATAGTGATACTCCATATTATAGTGAAACTACATATTATAGTGATACTCCATATTATAGTGATACTACATATTACTCCATATTATAGTGATACTCCATATTATAGTGATACTCCATATTATAGTGATACTACATATTATAGTGATACTCCATATTATAGTGATACTCCATATTATAGTGATGCTCCATATTATAGTGATACTACATATTACTTCATATTATAGTGATACTACATATTACTCCATATTATAGTGATACTACATATTACTCCATATTATAGTGATACTCCATATTATAGTGATACTCCATATTATAGTGATACTCCATATTACTCCATATTATAGTGATACTCCATATTATAGTGATACTACATATTATAGGGATACTACATATTACTTCATATTATAGTGATACTCCATATTACTCCATATTATAGTGATACTACATATTATAGTGATACTCCATATTATAGTGATACTCCATATTACTCCATATTATAGTGATACTACATATTACTTCATATTATAGTGATACTCCATATTACTCCATATTATAGTGATACTCCATATTATAGTGATACTCCATATTATAGTGATACTCCATATTATAGTGATACTACATATTACTCCATATTATAGTGATACTCCATATTATAGTGATACTACATATTACTCCATATTATAGTGATACTCCATATTATAGTGATACTCCATATTACTCCATATTATAGTGATACTACATATTACTCCATATTATAGTGATACTCCATATTATAGTGATACTCCATATTACTCCATATTATAGTGATATTCCATATTATAGTGATACTACATATTATAGTGATTCTCCATATTATAGTGATACTACATATTATAGTGATACTCCATATTATAGTGATACTCCATATTATAGTGATACTCCATATTATAGTGATACTCCATATTATAGTGATACTCCATATTATAGTGATACTCCATATTATAGTGATACTCCATATTACTCCATATTATAGTGATACTACATATTACTCCATATTATAGTGATACTACATATTATAGTGATACTCCATATTATAGTGATACTACATATTACTCCATATTATAGTGATACTACATATTATAGTGATACTCCATATTACTCCATATTATAGTGATACTCCATATTATAGTGATACTACATATTATAGTGATACTCCATATTACTCCATATTATAGTGATACTACATATTATAGTGATACTACATATTATAGTGATACTCCATATTATAGTGATACTACATATTACTCCATATTATAGTGATACTACATATTATAGTGACACTCCATATTATAGTGATACGACATATTACTCCATATTATAGTGATACTCCATATTACTCCATATTATAGTGATACTCCATATTACAGTGATACTCCATATTATAGTGATACTCCATATTATAGTGATACTCCATATTATAGTGATACTACATATTACTCCATATTATAGTGATACTCCATATTATAGTGATACTACATATTACTCCATATTATAGTGATACTCCATATTATAGTGATACTCCATATTATAGTGATACTCCATATTATAGTGATACTCCATATTATAGTGATACTACATATTACTCCATATTATAGTGATACTACATATTATAGTGATACTCCATATTATAGTGATACTACATATTACTCCATATTATAGTGATACTCCATATTATAGTGATACTCCATATTATAGTGATACTCCATATTATAGTGATACTCCATATTACTACATATTATAGTGATACTACATATTATAGTGATACTCCATATTATCTTGATACTCCATATTATAGTGATACTACATATTATAGTGATACTCCATATTATAGTGATACTCCATATTATAGTGATACTCCATATTATAGTGATACTACATATTACTCCATATTATAGTGATACTCCATATTATAGTGATACTCCATATTACTCCATATTATAGTGATACTACATATTATAGTGATACTCCATATTATAGTGATATTCCATATTACTACATATTATAGTGATACTACATATTACACCATATTATAGTGATACTACATATTACTCCATATTATAGTGATACTCCATATTATAGTGATACTCCATATTACTCCATATTATAGTGATACTACATATTACTCCCTTATTATAGTGATACTATATATTATAGTGATACTCCATATTATAGTGAAACTCCATATTATAGTGATACTACATATTATAGTGATACTCCATATTACTACATATTATAGTGATACTCCATATTATAGTGATACTACATATTACTCCATATTATAGTGATACGCCATATTACTCCATATTATAGTGATACTACATATTATAGTGATACTACATATTATAGTGATACTACATATTACTCCATATTATAGTGATACTCCATATTATAGTGATACTCCATATTATAGTGATACTACATATTACTCCATATTATAGTGATACTCCATATTATAGTGATACTCCATATTACTCCATATTATAGTGATACTACATATTATAGTGATACTCCATATTATAGTGATATTCCATATTACTACATATTAGTGATACTACATATTACACCATATTATAGTGATACTACATATTACTCCATATTATAGTGATACTCCATATTATAGTGATACTCCATATTACTCCATATTATAGTGATACTACATATTACTCCTTATTATAGTGATACTATATATTATAGTGATACTCCATATTATAGTGAAACTCCATATTATAGTGATAATACATATTATAGTGATACTCCATATTACTACATATTATAGTGATACTCCATATTATAGTGATACTACATATTACTCCATATTATAGTGATACGCCATATTACTCCATATTATAGTGATACTACATATTATAGTGATACTACATATTATAGTGATACTACATATTACTCCATATTATAGTGATACTCCATATTATAGTGATACTCCATATTATAGTGATACTCCATATTACTCCATATTATAGTGATACTCCATATTATAGTGATACTCCATATTATAGTGATACTCCATATTACTCCATATTATAGTGATACTCCATATTATAGTGATACTACATATTATAGTGATACTCCATATTATAGTGATACTACATATTACTCCATATTATAGTGATACTCCATATTATAGTGATACTCCATATTATAGTGATACTACATATTATAGTGATACTCCATATTATAGTGATACTCCATATTATAGTGATGCTCCATATTATAGTGATACTACATATTACTTCATATTATAGTGATACTACATATTACTCCATATTATAGTGATACTACATATTACTCCATATTATAGTGATACTCCATATTATAGTGATACTCCATATTATAGTGATACTCCATATTACTCCATATTATAGTGATACTCCATATTATAGTGATACTACATATTATAGGGATACTACATATTACTTCATATTATAGTGATACTCCATATTACTCCATATTATAGTGATACTACATATTATAGTGATACTCCATATTATAGTGATACTCCATATTACTCCATATTATAGTGATACTACATATTACTTCATATTATAGTGATACTCCATATTACTCCATATTATAGTGATACTCCATATTATAGTGATACTCCATATTATAGTGATACTCCATATTATAGTGATACTACATATTACTCCATATTATAGTGATACTCCATATTATAGTGATACTACATATTACTCCATATTATAGTGATACTCCATATTATAGTGATACTCCATATTACTCCATATTATAGTGATACTACATATTACTCCATATTATAGTGATACTCCATATTATAGTGATACTCCATATTACTCCATATTATAGTGATATTCCATATTATAGTGATACTACATATTATAGTGATTCTCCATATTATAGTGATACTACATATTATAGTGATACTCCATATTATAGTGATACTCCATATTATAGTGATACTACATATTATAGTGATACTCCATATTATAGTGATACTCCATATTACTCCATATTATAGTGATACTACATATTACTCCATATTATAGTGATACTACATATTATAGTGATACTCCATATTATAGTGATACTACATATTACTCCATATTATAGTGATACTAAATATTATAGTGATACTCCATATTACTCCATATTATAGTGATACTCCATATTATAGTGATACTACATATTACTCCATATTATAGTGATACTCCATATTATAGTGATACTCCATATTACTCCATATTATAGTGATACTACATATTATAGTGATACTACATATTATAGTGATACTACATATTACTCCATATTATAGTGATACTACATATTATAGTGACACTCCATATTATAGTGATACGACATATTACTCCATATTATAGTGATACTCCATATTACTCCATATTATAGTGATACTCCATATTATAGTGATACTCCATATTATAGTGATACTCCATATTATAGTGATACTCCATATTATAGTGATACTACATATTACTCCATATTATAGTGATACTCCATATTATAGTGATACTACATATTACTCCATATTATAGTGATACTCCATATTATAGTGATACTCCATATTATAGTGATACTCCATATTATAGTGATACTCCATATTATAGTGATACTACATATTACTCCATATTATAGTGATACTCCATATTATAGTGATACTCCATATTATAGTGATACTACATATTACTCCATATTATAGTGATACTCCATATTATAGTGATACTCCATATTATAGTGATACTCCATATTATAGTGATACTCCATATTACTACATATTATAGTGATACTACATATTATAGTGATACTCCATATTATCTTGATACTCCATATTATAGTGATACTACATATTATAGTGATACTCCATATTATAGTGATACTCCATATTATAGTGATACTCCATATTATAGTGATACTACATATTATAGTGATACTCCATATTACTACATATTATAGTGATACTCCATATTATAGTGATACTACATATTACTCCATATTATAGTGATACGCCATATTACTCCATATTATAGTGATACTACATATTATAGTGATACTACATATTATAGTGATACTACATATTACTCCATATTATAGTGATACTCCATATTATAGTGATACTCCATATTATAGTGATACTCCATATTATAGTGATACTCCATATTATAGTGATACTCCATATTACTCCATATTATAGTGATACTCCATATTATAGTGATACTCCATATTATAGTGATACTCCATATTACTCCATATTATAGTGATACTCCATATTATAGTGAAACTACATATTATAGTGATACTCCATATTATAGTGATACTACATATTACTCCATATTATAGTGATACTCCATATTATAGTGATACTCCATATTATAGTGATACTACATATTATAGTGATACTCCATATTATAGTGATACTCCATATTATAGTGATGCTCCATATTATAGTGATACTACATATTACTTCATATTATAGTGATACTCATATTACTCCATATTATAGTGATACTACATATTACTCCATATTATAGTGATACTCCATATTATAGTGATACTCCATATTATAGTGATACTCCATATTACTCCATATTATAGTGATACTCCATATTATAGTGATACTACATATTATAGGGATACTACATATTACTTCATATTATAGTGATACTCCATATTACTCCATATTATAGTGATACTACATATTATAGTGATACTCCATATTATAGTGATACTCCATATTACTCCATATTATAGTGATACTACATATTACTTCATATTATAGTGATACTCCATATTACTCCATATTATAGTGATACTCCATATTATAGTGATACTCCATATTATAGTGATACTCCATATTATAGTGATACTACATATTACTCCATATTATAGTGATACTCCATATTATAGTGATACTACATATTACTCCATATTATAGTGATACTCCATATTATAGTGATACTCCATATTACTCCATATTATAGTGATACTACATATTACTCCATATTATAGTGATACTCCATATTATAGTGATACTCCATATTACTCCATATTATAGTGATATCTCCATATTATAGTGATACTACATATTATAGTGATTCTCCATATTATAGTGATACTACATATTATAGTGATACTCCATATTATAGTGATACTCCATATTATAGTGATACTACATATTATAGTGATACTCCATATTATAGTGATACTCCATATTACTCCATATTATAGTGATACTACATATTACTCCATATTATAGTGATACTACATATTATAGTGATACTCCATATTATAGTGATACTACATATTACTCCATATTATAGTGATACTACATATTATAGTGATACTCCATATTACTCCATATTATAGTGATACTCCATATTATAGTGATACTACATATTATAGTGATACTCCATATTACTCCATATTATAGTGATACTACATATTATAGTGATACTACATATTATAGTGATACTCCATATTATAGTGATACTACATATTACTCCATATTATAGTGATACTACATATTATAGTGACACTCCATATTATAGTGATACTACATATTACTCCATATTATAGTGATACTCCAACTCCATATTATAGTGATACTCCATATTATAGTGATACTCATATTATAGTGATACTCCATATTATAGTGATACTCCATATTATAGTGATACTACATATTACTCCATATTATAGTGATACTCCATATTATAGTGATACACATATTACTCCATATTATAGTGATACTCCATATTATAGTGATACTCCATATTATAGTGATACTCCATATTATAGTGATACTCCATATTATAGTGATACTACATATTACTCCATATTATAGTGATACTACATATTATAGTGATACTCCATATTATAGTGATACTACATATTACTCCATATTATAGTGATACTCCATATTATAGTGATACTCCATATTATAGTGATACTCCATATTATAGTGATACTCCATATTACTACATATTATAGTGATACTACATATTATAGTGATACTCCATATTATCTTGATACTCCATATTATAGTGATACTACATATTATAGTGATACTCCATATTATAGTGATACTCCATATTATAGTGATACTCCATATTATAGTGATACTACATATTACTCCATATTATAGTGATACTCCATATTATAGTGATACTCCATATTACTCCATATTATAGTGATACTACATATTATAGTGATACTCCATATTATAGTGATATTCCATATTACTACATATTATAGTGATACTACATATTACACCATATTATAGTGATACTACATATTACTCCATATTATAGTGATACTCCATATTATAGTGATACTCCATATTACTCCATATTATAGTGATACTACATATTACTCCTTATTATAGTGATACTATATATTATAGTGATACTCCATATTATAGTGAAACTCCATATTATAGTGATACTACATATTATAGTGATACTCCATATTACTACATATTATAGTGATACTCCATATTATAGTGATACTACATATTACTCCATATTATAGTGATACGCCATATTACTCCATATTATAGTGATACTACATATTATAGTGATACTACATATTATAGTGATACTACATATTACTCCATATTATAGTGATACTCCATATTATAGTGATACTCCATATTATAGTGATACTCCATATTATAGTGATACTCCATATTATAGTGATACTCCATATTACTCCATATTATAGTGATACTCCATATTATAGTGATACTCCATATTATAGTGATACTCCATATTACTCCATATTATAGTGATACTCCATATTATAGTGATACTACATATTATAGTGATACTCCATATTATAGTGATACTACATATTACTCCATATTATAGTGATACTCCATATTATAGTGATACTCCATATTATAGTGATACTACATATTATAGTGATACTACATATTATAGTGATACTCCATATTATAGTGATACTCCATATTATAGTGATGCTCCATATTATAGTGATACTACATATTACTTCATATTATAGTGATACTACATATTACTCCATATTATAGTGATACTACATATTACTCCATATTATAGTGATACTCCATATTATAGTGATACTCCATATTATAGTGATACTCCATATTACTCCATATTATAGTGATACTCATATTATAGTGATACTACATATTATAGGGATACTAATATTACTTCATATTATAGTGATACTCATATTACTCCATATTATAGTGATACTACATATTATAGTGATACTCCATATTATAGTGATACTCCATATTACTCCATATTATAGTGATACTACATATTACTCCATATTATAGTGATACTCCATATTACTCCATATTATAGTGATACTCCATATTATAGTGATACTCCATATTATAGTGATACTACATATTACTCCATATTATAGTGATACTCCATATTATAGTGATACTACATATTACTCCATATTATAGTGATACTCCATATTATAGTGATACTCCATATTACTCCATATTATAGTGATACTACATATTACTCCATATTATAGTGATACTCCATATTATAGTGATACTACATATTACTCCATATTATAGTGATACTACATATTATAGTGATTCTCCATATTATAGTGATACTACATATTATAGTGATACTCCATATTATAGTGATACTCCATATTATAGTGATACTACATATTATAGTGATACTCCATATTATAGTGATACTCCATATTACTCCATATTATAGTGATACTACATATTACTCCATATTATAGTGATACTACATATTATAGTGATACTCCATATTATAGTGATACTACATATTACTCCATATTATAGTGATACTACATGTTATAGTGATACTCCTTATTATAGTGATACTACATATTATAGTGATACTACATATTATAGTGATTCTCCATATTATAGTGATACTACATATTATAGTGATACTCCATATTATAGTGATACTCCATATTATAGTGATACTCCATATTATAGTGATACTCCATATTATAGTGATACTCCATATTATAGTGATACTACATATTACTCCATATTATAGTGATACTCCATATTATAGTGATACTACATATTATAGTGATACTACACCTTTAAGGTTCGGGGTTTAGACAGCCATACCTCCCCAGACCATCCCTTTAAGGTTCGGGGTTTAGACAGCCGTACCTCCCCAGACCATCCCTTTAAGGTTCAGGGGTTTAGACAGCCATACCTCCCCAGACCATCCCTTTAAGGTTCGGGGTTTAGACAGCCATACCTCCCCAGACCATCCCTTTAAGGTTCGGGGTTTAGACAGCCATACCTCCCCAGACCATCCCTTTAAGGTTCGGGGTTTAGACAGCCATACCACCCCAGACCATCCCTTTAAGGTTCGGGGTTTAGACAGCCATACCTCCCCAGACCATCCCTTTTAAGGTTCGGGGTTTAGACAGCCATACCTCCCCAGACCATCCCTTTAAGGTTCGGGGTTTAGACAGCCATACCTCCCCAGACCATCCCTTTAAGGTTCGGGGTTTAGACAGCCATACCTCCCCCAGACCATCCCTTTAAGGTTCGGGGTTTAGACAGCCATACCTCCCCAGACCATCCCTTTAAGGTTCGGGGTTTAGACAGCCATACCTCCCCAGACCATCCCTTTTAAGGTTCGGGGTTTAGACAGCCATACCTCCCCAGACCATCCCTTTAAGGTTCAGGGGTTTAGACAGCCATACCTCCCCAGACCATCCCTTTAAGGTTCGGGGTTTAGACAGCCATACCTCCCCAGACCATCCCTTTAAGGTTGGGGTTTAGACAGCCATACCTCCCCCAGACCATCCCCTTTAAGGTTCGGGGTTTAGACAGCCATACCTCCCCAGACCATCCCTTTAAGG
>NW_025548690.1:0-26877 GCF_905237065.1 Salmo salar
CACAGACCAATAAAGGTGTTGATGTGATGATGGGGGAGAAGAGAGAGGACCATGGGAATTAAAGACACAGTCAGTCATCTCTCTCTCACACACATCTGTCAACCCACCCAGCCTCTGAGCCCGTCTCAGCCAGGCCAAGCAGCCCTCTCTGGGGCACCAGAACCAGCCAACCCACCCAGCCTCTAGTCCGTCTCAGCCAGGCCAAGCAGCCCCCTCTGGGGCACCAGAACCAGCCAACCCACCCAGCCTCTAGTCCATCTCAGCCAGGCCAAAGCAGCCCCCTCTGGGGCACCAGAACCAGCCAACCCACCCAGCCTCTAGTCCATCTCCAGCCAGGCCAAGCAGCCCCCTCTGAAGCACCAGAACCAGCCAACTCCACCCAGCCTCTAGTCCATCTCAGCCAGGCCAAGCAGCCCCTCTCTGGGGCACCAACCACACACACCTCTCAACAGAAATGAGCCTGCAACAAAAGCCTACTGAGCTCAGAGCAACTTAGGATGGGTGTGTGAAGGAGGAAAGAAGCGGAGGTTAAACTTTGAGTCTATAGGCAAGAAACTGGCTGAAGGAGGAGCAGAGAGAGAGAGGTGGAGAGAGAGAGAGACAGAGAGAGAGAGAGGAGAGAGAGAGAGAGAGAGAGAGAGAGAGAGAGAGAGAGAGAGGAGAGAGAGAGACAGACAGAGAGAGAGAGAGAGAGAGAGACAGAGAGACAGAGAGACAGAGAGACAGAGAGACAGAGAGACAGAGAGAGAGAGAGAGAGGGAATGAACAAGTGGAGGAGGTGGAGAGGGAGTGAGGGAGAGGCTGATTTAAAGTCCTCTTTGAGTCCACGATGCCCCATTAGAATACTAATGAGAAGAGAGAGAACGAGAGAGCGAGACAGAGGGAGAGAGAGAGAGAGAGGGAGGAGTATTAGAGGATGAAAGGGGGTCTCTGTCTCTACAGCTGGTTTCATCAGACACACAGAGAGAACTCCACAACACAACGTTCTAAAAAGAGAACACAGAACACATCCTAGCACTCCAAAAAAGAGAACACAGAACACATCCTAGCACTCCAAAAGAGAACACAGAACACATCCTAGCACTCTAAAAGAGAACACAGGAACACATCCTAGCACTCCGAAAGAGAACACAGAACACATCCTAGCACTCTAAAAGAGAACACAGAAACATCCTAGCACTCTAAAAAGAGAAAAAAAAGTTCTTACAGAACCCAGACCTACAGAACAGGAAGACAGATGGTAGATAAGAGTATGGGGACGTAGTACCAGGAGGAATCTGGATTACCCAGGAGGAATCTGGATTACCCAGGAGGAATCTGGATTACCCAGGAGGAATCTGGGTTACCCAGGAGGAATCTGGGTTACCCAGGAGGAATCTGGATTAACCAGTGGAGGAATCTGGATTAGAGTATGGGGACGCAGCACCAGGAGGAATCTGGATTACCCAGGAGGAATCTGGATTACCCAGGAGGAATCTGGTTAAGAGTATGGGGACGCAGCACCGGGAGGAATCTGGATTACCCAGGAGGAAGGATTAGAGAATGGGGACGCAGCCCCCAGGAGGAATCTGGATTACCCAGGAGGAATCTGGGTTAGAGTATGGGGACGAGCCCCCAGGAGGAATCTGGATTACCCAGGAGGAATCTGGGTTAGAGTAATGGGGACGCTAGCCCCCCAGGAGGAATCTGGGTTACCCAGGAGGAATCTGGATTACCCAGGAGGAATCTGGATTACCCAGGAGGAATCTGGGTTAGGAGTATGGGGACGGAGCCCCCAGGAGGATTCTGGATTACCCAGGAGGAATCTGGATTACCCAGGAGGAATCTGGTTAGAGTATGGGGACGCAGCCCCCAGGAGGAATCTGGTTAGAGTATGGGGACACAGCCCCAGGAGGATTCTGGATTACCCAGGAGGAATCTGGATTACCCAGGAGGAATCTCGGGATTACCCAGGAGGAATCTGGTTAGAGTATGGGGACGCAGCCCCAGGAGGATTCTGGATTACCCAGGAGGAATCTGGATTACCCAGGAGGAATCTGGATTACCCAGGAGGAATCTGGGTTAGAGTATGGGGACGCAGCCCCAGGAGGATTCTGGATTACCCAGGAGGAATCTGGATTAGAGTATGGGGGACGCAGCCCCAGGGGGGAATCTGGTTAGAGTATGGGGGACGCAGCCCCAGGAGGAATCTGGATTAGAGTATGGGGACACAGCCCCCAGGAGGATTCTGGATTACCCAGGAGGAATCAGGAGGAATCTGGATTACCCAGGAGGAATCTGGATTAGAGTATGGGGACGCAGCCCCAGGACAAGGTCCACTAGGAGGAGATGAAAGACCTGCCATCCGTAGAGTAAATATTTGCCTGATGTCAGAGTATTGATAACAAAAAAAGAAGGACGTAGTAGCTCTATGCAGCCCAGTCCTGGTTCTAACAGAGAGATCCTGGTCCAGCCCAGTCCTGGTTCTAACAGAGAGATCCTGGTCCAGCCCAGTCCTGGTTCTAACAGAGAGATCCTGGTCCAGCCCAGTCCTGGTTCTAACAGAGAGATCCTGGTCCAGCCCAGTCCTGGTTCTAACAGAGAGATCCTGGTCCAGCCCAGTCCTGGTTCTAACAGAGAGATCCTGGTCCAGCCCAGTCCTGGTTCTAACAGCGAGATCCTGGTCCAGACCAGTCTGGTTCTAACAGAGAGATCCTGGTCCAGCCCAGTCCTGGTTCTAACAGAGAGATCCTGGTCCAGCCCAGTCCTGGTTCTAACTGAGAGATCCTGGTCCAGCCCAGTCCTGGTTCTAACAGAGAGATCCTGGTCCAGCCCAGTCCTGGTTCTAACAGAGAGATCCTGGTCCAGCCCAGTGCTGGTTCTAACAGAGAGATCCTGGTCCAGCCCAGTCCTGGTTCTAACAGAGAGATCCTGGTCCAGCCCAGTCCTGGTTCTAACAGAGAGATCCTGGTCATGCCCAGTCCTGGTTCTAACAGAGAGATCCTGGTCCAGCCCAGTCCTGGTTCTAACAGAGAGATCCTGGCCCAGCCCAGTCCTGGTTCTAACAGAGAGATCCTGGTCCAGCCCAGTCCTGGTTCTAACAGAGAGATCCTGGTCATGCCCAGTCCTGGTTCTAACAGAGAGATCCTGGTCATGCCCAGTCCTGGCTGCTACTGTAGTGGAGAGGGGACATTCCCATTCCACTACTACCTCACTCAGCCCTAATCCCATTTCCACTACTACCTCACTCAGCCCTAATCCCATTCCACTACTACCTCACTCAGCCCTAATCCCATTCCACTACTACCTCACTCAGCCCTAATCCCATTTCCACTACTACCTCACTCAGCCCTAATCCCATTTCCACTACTACCTCACTCAGCCCTAATCCCATTTCCACACTACCTCACTCAGCCCCTAATCCCATTCCGCTACTACCTCACTCAGCCCTAATCCCATTTCCACTACTACCTCACTCAGCCCTAATCCCATTCCGCTACTACCTCACTCAGCCCTAATCCCATTCCACTACTACCTTACTCAGCCCTAATCCCATTTCCACTACTACCTCACTCAGCCCTAATCCCATTCCGCTACTACCTCACTCAGCCCTAATCCCATTCCGCTACTACTTTACTCAGCCCTAATCCCATTTCACTGCTACTTACTCAGCCCTAATCCCATCCCGCTACTACCTCACTCAGCCCTAATCCCATTTCCACTACTACCTTACTCAGCCCTAATCCCATTTCGCTTACTACCTTACTCAGCCCTAATCCCATTCCGCTACTACCTTACTCAGCCCCTAATCCCATTGCGCTACTACCTTACTCAGCCCTAATCCCATTCCGCTACTACCTTACTCAGCCCTAATCCCATTCCGCTACTACCTTACTCAACCCTAATCCCATTTCATTTGCGTCTATACGACTCCCGTTCGGGCGCCTATACGACTCCCCCGTTCTATACGACTCCCGTTCTATACGACTCCCGTTCGCGTCTATACGACTCCCGTTCTATCGACTCCGTTCGGCGCCTATACGACTCCCGTTCGCGCCTATACGACTCCCGTTCTATACGACTCCCCGTTCTATACGACTCCCGGTCGGCGCCTATCACGACTCCCCGTTCGGCGCCTACACGACCCGTTCGGCGCCTATACGACTCCCCGTTCTATACGACTCGTCTATACGACCCGTTCTATACGACTCCCCTTCGGCGCCTATACGACTCCCCTTCTCTACGACTCCCGTTCGGGCGCCTCTACGACTCCCCCGTTCGGCGCCTATACGACTCCCCGTTCGGCGCCTAACGACTCCCGTTCGGCGCCTATACGACTCCCCGTTCGGCGCCTACACGACTCCCGTTCGGCGCCATACGACTCCCCGTTCGGCGTCTATACGACTCCCCGTTCGGCGCCTATACGACTCCCCGTTCGGGCGCCTATACGACTCAGCGTCTATACGACTCCCGTTGCTCCCTCCCCCTCTCCCTCTCCTCTCCTCCCTCCCCTCCCTCCCTCCCTCCCCTCCTCTCTCTCCCTCCCTCCCCTCCCTCTCCTCCTCCCTCCCCTCTCCTCCCTCCCTCTCCTCCTCTCCTCCCTCCCTCCCTCTCCCCTCCTCCTCCCTCCCCTCCTCTCCTCCCTCCCTCCCTCTCCCTCCTCTCCTTCCCTCTCCCTCCCTCCCTCCTCTCTCTCTCTCTCCTCCCTCTCCCCTCGCTCCCCTCCTCCCTCTCTCCTCTCTCTCCTGCTCCCTCTCTCTCTCCTCCCTCTCCCCTCCCTCCCTTCCCCTCTCCTCCCTCCCTCTCCTCCCTCCCTCTCTCCTCCCTCCCCTTCTCCTCCCTCCCTCTCTCCTCCCTCCTCTCTCTCAGAGCCGTGCCTGGTACTACCAACCAGTCTATCACAGCAAGCTGACACTGAAAGACATGATTCACACACACTAGAGAGGCAGACTGACTGTAACTACAGAGATCTACAGCTGGATGAATGAAACGTGATGCCATGAGAACACCAGACTGAAGCTGTTCTCTACATGTTTCTGACAGAAACAATCTCCTTCTCATCACATAACGTTACTCTACCTCATCCTCCTCAGACAGGAGACAGAGAGACAGACAGAGAGAGAGACAGAGACAGAGAGACAGAGAGAGAGACAGACAGACAGACAGACAGACAGACAGAGAGAGACAGAGACAGACAGACAGACAGACAGACAGACAGACAGAGAGAGAGACAGACAGACAGACAGACAGACAGACAGAGAGAGACAGACGAGAGAGAGACAGACGAGACAGACAGACAGACAGACAGACAGACAGACAGACAGACAGACAGACAGACAGACAGACAGACAGACAGACAGACAGAGACAGACAGAGAGACAGACAGAGAGACAGGCAGACAGAGAGAGAGACAGACAGACAGAGAGAGAGACAGACAGACAGACAGACAGAGACAGACAGAGAGAGACAGAGAGACAGAGAGAGAGAAACAGACAGACAGACAGACAGACAGACGAGACAGACAGACAGAAGACAGACAGACAGACAGACAGACAGACAGACAGACAGACAGACAGACAGACAGACAGACAGACAGACAGACAGACAGACAGACAGAGGAGGATGTGTACGGGGTAAAGGATACATCTTGATGGCTCCAGACTTGGTCCCGATGGCCATGAGCTGCAGCTGGGGGTCGAAGGTCAAAGCACTGGGCTGGTGGGGGGAACCCATGTTCCACTGTCTAGTGGAGAGAGGAACAGAGAGAGGGGGGTTACTCAGAGGAAGAGAGAGGAACAGAGAGAGGGGGGGGTTACTAAGAGGAACAGAGAGAGGGGGGGTTACTAAGAGGAACAGAGAGAGGAGGGGTTACTAAGAGGAAGAGAGAGGAACAGAGAGAGAGGGGGGTTACTAAGAGGAAGAGAGAGAGGGGGTTACTCAGAGGAACAGAGAGAGGGGGGGTTACTAAGAGGAAGAGAGAGAGGGGGTTACTCAGAGGAACAGAGAGAGGGGGGGTTACTAAGAGGAAGAGAGAGAGGGGGGGTTACTAAGAGGAAGAGAGAGAGGGGGTTACTAAGAGGAAGAGAGAGAGGGGGTTACTCAGAGGAACAGAGAGGAACAGAGAGAGGGGGGGGTTACTCAGAGGAAGAGAGAGAAACAGACTGGCAGCATCGACTACAGGACAGAGAGAGAGAGACAGACAGATTGACTACAGGACGAGAGAGAGAGAGAGACAGATTGACTACAGGACAGAGAGAGAGAGAGACTACAGGACAGAGAGAGAGAGAGACAGATTGACTACAGGACAGAGAGAGAGAGAGACAGATTGACTACAGGACAGGAGAGAGAGAGAGAGACAGATTGACTACAGGACAGAGAGAGAGAGAGACAGATTGACTACAGGACAGAGAGAGAGAGAGACAGATTGACTACAGGACAGAGAGAGAGAGAGAGACAGATTGACTACAGGACAGAGAGAGAGAGAGACAGATTGACTACAGGACAGAGAGAGAGAGAGAGACAGATTGACCACAGGACAGAGAGAGAGAGAGACAGATTGACTACAGGACAGAGAGAGAGAGAGACAGATTGACTACAGGACAGAGAGAGAGAGAGACAGATTGACTACAGGACAGAGAGAGAGAGAGACAGATTGACTACAGGACAGAGAGAGAGAGAGAGACAGATTGACTACAGGACAAGAGAGAGAGAGACAGATTGACTACAGGACAGAGAGAGAGAGAGACAGACGAGGAAGAGAGAGAGAGAGACAGATTGACTTAAACAGGACAGAGAGAGAGAGAGAGACAGATTGACTACAGGACAAGAGAGAGAGAGAGAGAGACAGATTGACTACAGGACAGAGAGAGAGAGAGAGACAGATTGTCCTGTAGTCAAGAGAGAGAGAGACAGATTGACTACAGGACAGAGAGAGAGACTGACTACAGGACAGAGAGACAGATTGACTACAGGACAGAGAGCGAGACAGACTACAGGACAGAGAGAGAGACAGATTGACTACAGGACAGAGAGAGAGAGACTGACTACAGGACAGAGAGAGAGAGACTGACTACAGGACAGAGAGACAGATTGACTACAGGACAGAGAGAGAGACAGATTGACTACAGGACAGAGAGAGAGAGACTGACTACAGGACAGAGAGACAGACTGACTACAGGACAGAGAGACAGACTGACTACAGGACAGAGAGACAGCCTGGCAGCGTTGTGTGCGTTCAGGAGAAAGGGGTGTTGTGGTGATGGGTATGTAAACACCCCCCCATTCTAACCAGCGGGCCGCAGCAGGACTGGGGTGCTGCAAGAAGACCACCTCTAGGTGGGTATTGTGTGTGTGTGTGTGTGTGTGTGTGTGTGTGTGTGTGTGTGTGTGTGTCATTAAAGAGTCCACAGCGTTCGGATCCACAATGGCACACATATCAAGTCCTGCTTGTCCGTGAATCTTCCATGTAATCAATCTATTAAAAATGACGCCTGTGTTTCCCCTATAGGACTTTTTACGACCCGCCGTAGGACTGTTCCCCCTACATTACCAACACTCAGACACCCCCGCTGTAGGACTGTTCCCCTACATTACCAACACTCAGACACCCCGCTGTAGGACTGTTCCCCTACATTACCAACACTCAGACACCCCGCTGTAGGACTGTTCCCCTACATTACCAACACTCAGACACCCCGCCGTAGGACTGTTCCCCTACATTACCAACACTCAGACACCCCGCCGTAGGACTGTTCCCCTACATTACCAACACTCAGACACCCCGCTGTGGGACTGTTCCCCTACATTACCAACACTCAGACACCCCGCTGTAGGACTGTTCCCCCTACATTACCAACACTCAGACACCCCGCTGTAGGACTGTTCCCCCTACATTACCAACACTAGACACCCCGCTGTAGGACTGTTCCCCTACATTACCAACACTCAGACACCCCGCTGTAGGACTGTTCCCCTACATTACCAACACTCAGACACCCCGCCGTAGGACTGTTCCCCCTACATTACCAACACTCAGACACCCCGCTGTAGGACTGTTCCCCTACATTACCAACACTCAGACACCCCGCTGTAGGACTGTTCCCCCTACATTACCAACACTCAGACACCCCGCTGTAGGACTGTTCCCCACATTACCAACACTCAGACACCCCGCTGTAGGACTGTTCCCCCTACATTACCAACACTCAGACACCCCGCTGTAGGACTGTTCCCCCCTACATTACCAACACTCAGACACCCCGCTGTAGGACTGTTCCCCCTACATTACCAACACTCAGACACCCCCGCTGTAGGACTGTTCCCCCTACATTACCAACACTCAGACACCCCGCTGTAGGACTGTTCCCCCTACATTACCAACACTCAGACACCCCGCCGTAGGACTGTTCCCCTACATTACCAACACTCAGACACCCGCTGTAGGACTGTTCCCCTACATTACCAACACTCAGACACCCCGCTGTAGGACTGTTTCCCCCTACATTACCAACACTCAGACACCCCGCTGTAGGACTGTTCCCCTACATTACCAACACTCAGACACCCCGCTGTAGGACTGTTCCCCTACATTACCAACACTCAGACACCCCGCCGTAGGACTGTTCCCCCTACATTACCAACACTCAGACACCCCGCTGTAGGACTGTTCCCCCTACATTACCAACACTCAGACACCCCGCCGTAGGACTGTTCCCCCTACATTACCAACACTCAGACACCCCGCCGTAGGACTGTTCCCCCTACATTACCAACACTCAGACACCCCGCTGTAGGACTGTTCCCCCTACATTACCAACACTCAGACACCCCGCTGTAGGACTGTTCCCCTACATTACCAACACTCAGACACCCCGCTGTAGGACTGTTCCCCCTACATTACCAACACTCAGACACCCCGCTGTAGGACTGTTCCCCCTACATTACCAACACTCAGACACCCCGCTGTAGGACTGTTCCCCCTACATTACCAACACTCAGACACCCCGCCGTAGGACTGTTCCCCCTACATTACCAACACTCAGACACCCCGCCGTAGGACTGTTCCCCTACATTACCAACACTCAGACACCCCGCTGTAGGACTGTTCCCCCTACATTACCAACACTCAGACACCCCGCTGTAGGACTGTTCCCCACATTACCAACACTCAGACACCCCGCTGTAGGACTGTTCCCCCTACATTACCAACACTCAGACACCCCGCTGTAGGACTGTTCCCCTACATTACCAACACTCAGACACCCCGCTGTAGGACTGTTCCCCCTACATTACCAACACTCAGACACCCCGCTGTAGGACTGTTCCCCCTACATTACCAACACTCAGACACCCCGCTGTAGGACTGTTCCCCTACATTACCAACACTCAGACACCCCGCTGTAGGACTGTTCCCCTACATTACCAACACTCAGACACCCCGCCGTAGGACTGTTCCCCTACATTACCAACACTCAGACACCCCGCTGTAGGACTGTTCCCCTACATTACCAACACTCAGACACCCCGCCGTAGGACTGTTCCCCCTACATTACCAACACTCAGACACCCCGCTGTAGGACTGTTCCCCCTACATTACCAACACTCAGACACCCCGCTGTAGGACTGTTCCCCCTACATTACCAACACTCAGACACCCCGCTGTAGGACTGTTCCCCTACATTACCAACACTCAGACACCCCGCCGTAGGACTGTTCCCCTACATTACCAACACTCAGACACCCCGCCGTAGGACTGTTCCCCTACATTACCAACACTCAGACACCCCGCTGTAGGACTGTTCCCCTACATTACCAACACTCAGACACCCCGCTGTAGGACTGTTCCCCTACATTACCAACACTGTTCTCTAATTTCTAATAAACAAAATAAAAAGGCTTACTATTGTTTCACAGGCAAATAATGCAAAAACATAACATTCCTGAGACTTTCAACATGGAAGAAAAAGACATTTAAAAAGTTGAACGTTTTCAGAAACCAAATCAGATCTCGGGGGGGGTTTAGAATAACGGTCCTCTCTTCACAGATCACCCGGTGCCAATTCGTTAAAGATGAAAAAAAAAAAACTATTTTTTTTCGACAGTGTTATTAAAAGTTTGATCAGAGGATAAAGCATCAAGGGTAGTAACGGGTACAAGGTGTTGTTGTTAAGTTTGAACAGGCCGATGCAGCGGAGAGAGAGAGGGGGGGGGAGGGAGAGAGAGAGAGAGAGAGAGAGAGAGGGAGAGGGAGAGAGAGAGAGGAGAGAGAGAGGGAGGGAGAGAGAGAGAGAGAGAGAGAGAGAGAGAGAGAGAGAGAGAGAGAGAGAGAGAGACAGAGAGAGAGGGAGAGAGAGAGAGAGAGAGAGAGAGAGAGAGAGAGAGAGAGAGAGAGAGAGAGAGAGAGAGAGGGGAGGGTTGAAAACTATTATCAAGCTACTGACTGGTCGTGAAAAAAAAGGGATTTGCATATTCCCGACGTGGAGCCAATCCCCTTCCCAACATCATTCCTCTGTTACATCTAACAGACACATTCTGCGGGTTGGGTTTTGATTTTAATGGAAAAACGACGAGAGGAGGAGGTTCTGCACAACTCGCCACCGAGATCCGCTGTTTACACCCCCCTCCCCTCCTCCCAAATCCCCAAAACCCCCACATTTTCTCACCCCTGCAGTCGGCGGGGGGGTTTGGGTCTGATTTTGGGGAAAGGGGGAAAGAGAGAGGAGAAAGTTTGTGTTACTTTACCTTGTTGAAGGCGAACAATTCCTGTTTGAGTTTCTCTCTGTGGGTCGTTGCCCTGCCGTCGGAACCTAAACTTCATCATGTTCCGACCCAGACGGAGGGGGACAGGCTCGTTTCCCCCCGGAGCTGTGGATCCCAGACGGAGGGGGACACGCTCGGTTTCCCCCCGGAGCTGTGGATCCCAGACGGAGGGGGACAGGCTCGTTTTTCCCCGGAGCTGTGGATCCCAGACGGAGGGGGACAGGCTCGTTTTTCCCCGGAGCTGTGGATCAGACGCACGCTCTTTCCCGGAGCTGTGGATCCCAGACGGAGGGGGACACGCTCGTTTTCCCCGGAGCTGTGGATTCCTGAACGGTAGAATAAATACGGAGGAACCAACGTTGACGCGGAGCTTTCCTACCATGCAGCTTGCAGCGCGGTGCCCTTTTTCTATTCAGCTGCAGCTCTCTCTCTCTGCCTGTCTATCCCGACTCACAGCACCGTTCTCTTAGCAGCAGGATATTACGCTTGCTTCTTTTTTTTCAGAATAAAAGTCCCCCCTCCACCTTTGCAAAGACTTGCTAAACTTTGGGAATATCGATTTTTATTTTCTCTCTCTCTACTGCAGTACACAGTAGCGGTGCGTGGGTAAAATCACTGTCCAAGCCAGATAAAAATACATATTCAACCCTATGTGTTGTGATAATTGCGTTGTTTGCTCTATAATTAGTTCATATACCTTGACAACCGTGATATATGTAGGCCTAAAACGCAGAGACAATAAGAAGACAAAGTGACAGAATAAATTTTAAAAAACCAGAGAGCAACATCTATCCGGTGAAGTCCACAAAAGCGTTTTTTTCCATCTAACAAACAGTTATATGACTTACAGTTTGGTGAAACACGTTAATGTTTTAGAAACACGGAGACTTACCGGCAAAATCGAAAAGGTTGTGATACTGCCCGGGATTGAACCGGGGTCTGTAGTGACGCCTCTAGCACCGCCACTTCGGGAGCCTAATATTGAAGTGTATTTTTTTTGGGGGAAACCAAATACTTTTAGACTTTTTAAACCAAAGTAGTTTTTTTAAACTTTTTTTAAACTTTCACATGAGTCATTTTCTATTAAAGTTATCTTTACTTTTTTCCCTAATAATAATAATAATAAAACAACGTTTGTAAGGAGGTCTTTTATTTTGAAGGTTTCCCCCACCACCACCACCCCCTATTACCATACGCGGTGACGTCATCATTGGCGCTGCCGGCGGAAGAGCATTCCTACTGGCCGCCGCCCTGGGGCCGCCGGACCACAACAAGAGGAGAAGAAGAGGCGAAGGGGAGAGGGGGATATATATATATATATAAAAAAACTGAGTCCCTATAAAATATTTATTCTCCCAGCAGGGGGCGTTGTTTCTCTTGTTGTTGTTTGTAGGTCAATGAGTTTCGAATTTAGTTTATATCTTATTTGTTAACTTTGAGAGAAAAAACCCAGTTTCCCCCAAAAAATATAGATAAGAATAAGAGATAATTAAAGAGCAGCAGTGAATAATAACAAATGTGAGACTATATACAGGCTATTATATAATTAGTTCATGTGCGGGGGGTATCATCGGATGGGGCCACAGTGTCTTCTGATCCCTCCTGTCTCAGCCTCCAGTATTTATGCTGCAGTAGTTTATGTGTCGGGGGGGGGGGCTAGGGTCAGTCTGTTACATCTGGAGTATTTCTCTTGTCTTATCCAGGTGTCCTGTGTGTATTTAAATATGCTCTCTCTAATTCTCTCTTTCTCTCTTTCTGTCTTTCTCTCGGAGGACCTGAGCCCTAGGACCATGCCTCAGGACTACCTGGTATGATGACTCCTTGCTGTCCCCAGTCCACCTGGCCGTGCTGCTGCTCCAGTTTCAACTGTTCTGCCTGCGGCTATGGAACCCTGACCTGTTCACCGGACGTGCTTGTTGCACCCTCGACAATTACTATGATTATTATTATTTGACCATGCTGGTAATTTATGAACATTTTAACATTTTAACATCTTGGCCATGTTCTGTTATAATATCCACCCGGCACAGCCAGAAGAGGACTGGCCACCCCTCATAGCCTGGTTCCTCTCTAGGTTTCTTCCTAGGTTTTTGGCCTTTCTAGGGAGTTTTTCCTAGGGAGTTTTTCCTAGCCACCGTGCTTCTTTTACATGCTTTGCTTGCTGTTTGGGGTTTTAGGCTGGGTTTCTGTACAGCACTTTGAGATATCAGCTGATGTACGAAGGGCTATATAAATACATTTGATTTGATTTGATTTGATTTATATATATATACAGGGGGTACCAGTACAGAGTCAATGTGGAGGCTATATACAGGGGGGTACCGGTACAGAGTCAATGTGGAGGCTATATACAGGGTATTACGGTACAGAGTCAATGTGGAGGCTATATACAGGGGGTACCGGTACAGAGTCAATGTGGAGGCTATATACAGGGGGTACCGGTACAGAGTCAATGTGGAGGCTATATACAGGGTATTACGGTACAGAGTCAATGTGGAGGCTATATACAGTGGCGGCACCAGTTAGTTGAGATAGTATGTACATGTAGGTAGAATTATTAACGTGACTATGCATAGATGACAACAGAGAGTAGCAGTGGTGTAAAGGGGGGGTGGGGGGGGACAATGCAAATAGTCTGGGTAGCCATTTGACTAGATGTTCAGGAGTCTTATGGCTTGAGGGTAGAAGCTGTTGAGAAGCCTCTTGGACCTAGACTTGGCGCTCCGGTACCGCTTGCCATGTGGTAGCAGAGAGAACAGTCTATGACTAGGGTGGCTGGAGTCTTTGACAATTCTTAGAGCCTTCCTCTGACACCGCCTGGTATAGAGGTCCTGGATGGCAGGAAGCTTGGCCCCAGTGATGTACTGGGCCATACGCACTACCTTCTGTAGTGCCTTGCAGTCGGAGGCCGAGCAGTTGCCATACCAGGCAGTGATGCAACCAGTCAGGATGCTCTCGATGGTGCAGCTGTAGAACCTTTTGAGGATCTGAGGGTCCATGCCAAATCTTTTCAGTTTCCTGAGGAGCATTAGGTTTTGTCGTGCCCTCTTCACGACTGTCTTGGTGTGTTTGGACCATGATACTTTGTTGGTGATGTGGACACCAAGGAACTTGAAGCTCTCAACCTGCTCCACTGCAGCCCCGTCGATGAGAATGGGGGCGTGCTCGGTCCTCCTTTTCCTGTAGTCCACAATCATCTCCTTTGTCTTGATCACGTTGAGGGAGAGGTTGTTGTCCTGGCACCACACTGCCAGGTCTCTGACCTCCTCCCTATAGGCTGTCTCATCATTGTCGGTGATCAGGCCTACCACTGTTGTGTCATCGGCAAATTTAATGATGGTGTTGGAGTCGTGCCTGGCCATGCAGTCATGGGTGAACAGGGAGTACAGGAGGGGACTGAGCACGCACCCCTGAGGGACCCCTGTGTTGAGGATCAGCGTGGCGGATGTTTTGTTGCCTACCCTTATCACCTGGGGGCGGCCCGTCAGGAAGTCCAGGATCCAGTTGCAGAGGGAGGTGTTTAGTCCCAGGGTCCTTAGCTTATTGATGAGCTTTGAGGGCACTATGGTGTTGAACGCTGAGCTGTAGTCAATGAACAGCATTCTCACATAGATGTTCCTTTTGTCCAGGTGGGAAAGGGGCAGTTTGGAGTGCAATAGAGATTGAATCATCTGTGGATCTGTTGGGGCGGTATGTGAATTGGAGTGGGTCTAGGGTGTCTGGGATGATGGTGTTGATGTGAGCCATGACCAGCCTTTCAAAGCACTTCATGGCTACAGACGTGAGTGCTACGGGTCTGTAGTCATTTAGGCAGGTTACCTTAGTGTTCTTGGGCCCAGGGACTATGGTGGTCTGCTTAAAACATGTTGGTATTACAGACTCGGACAGGTTGAAAATCAGTGAAGACACTTGCCAGTTGGTCAGCGCATGCTCGTAGTACACATCCTGGTAATCCATCTGGCCCTGCGGCCTTGTGAATGTTGACCTGTTTAAAGGTCTTACTGACATTGGCTGCGGAGAGCGTGATCATACAGTAGTCCAGAACAGCTGGTGCTCTCATGCATGTTTCAGTGTTATTTGCCTCGAAGCGAACATAGAAGTAGTTTAGCCTCGTCTGGTAGGCTCGTGTCACTGGGCAGCTTGCGGCTGTGCTTCCTCATGTAGTCTATAATGGTTTGTAAGTTCTGCCACATCCGACGAGCATCAGAGCCGGTAGTACGATTCAATCTTAGCCCTGTATTGAAGCTTTGCCTGTTTGATGGTTCGTCGCAGGGCATAGCGGGATTTCTTATAAGCTTCCGGGTTAGAGTCCCGCTCCTTGAAAGCATCAGCTCTACCCTTTAGCTCAGTGCGAATGTTGTCTGTAATCCATGGTTCCTGGTTGGAGAATGTACGTACAGTCACTGTGGGGACGACGTCATCGATGCACTTATTGATGAAGCCAGTGACTGATGTGGTGTATTCCTCAATGCCATCGGAGGAATCCCGGAACATGTTCCAGTCTGTGATAGCAAAACAGTCCTGTAGTTTAGCATCTGCTTCATCTGACCACTTTTTTATTGACCGAGTCACTGGTGCTTCCTGCTTTAGTTTTTGATTGTAAGCAGGAATCAGGATGATAGAATTATGGTCAGATTTACCAAATGGAGAGCGAGGGAGAGATTTGTACGCGTCTCTGTGTCTGGAGTAGAAGGTGGTCCAGAGTTCTTTCCCCTCTGGTTGCACTTTTAACATGCTGATAGAAATGTGTTAAAACTGATTTAAGTTTCCCTGCGTTAAAGTCCCCTGCTACTAGGAGCGCCGCCTCTGGGTGACCGTTTTCCTGTTTGCTTATGGCGGAATACAGCTCATTCAACGCTGTCTTAGTGCCAGCCTCAGTCTGTGGGGGTATGTAAACAACTACAAAAATACAGATGGAAACTCTCTCGGTAGGTAGTGTGGTCTACAGCTTATCATGAGAAACTCTACCTCTGGCGAGCAATAGATCGCGACTTCATTAGATATTGTGCACCAGCTGTTATTTACAAAAATACATAGTCGGCCGCTCCTCGTCTTACCAGACGCCGCTGTTCTATCCTGCCGGGACATCGTATAACCAGCCAGCAGTATGTTGATAGTGTCGTCGTTCAGCCACGACTCCGTGAAGCATAAGATGTTACAGTTTTTAATGTCCCGTTGGTAGTTTTAATCTTCCGCGTAACTCGTTCATTTCTATTCTCCAAGGATCGCACGTTTGCTAAAAGAACGGAGGGACGTGGGGGTTTATTCGAACGCCAAACAAATTCTCAGAAGGCTCTTCGCCCCACTCTTTCTCCACCTCCTCTTCACGCAGATCACGGAGATCGGGGTCTGTTCCCGAGGAAGCAGTATATCCTTTCGCGTCGGGCTCGTTAGAGTCGTGAAAAGGAGAAAAAAAAAGAATTCTGCCACTCCGTGGTGAGTAACCGCAGTCCTGATGTCCTGAAGTTATTTTCGGTCATAAGAGACGGTAGCGGCAAAGTAAAAAAAAATAAAATTAAGTTACAAACAATGCAAATAAACATAAAGCTGTCCCAACACCTTAATACTGTTCCATACCGGACCCAGTCCCCCTCTAACCCCTCCTAGCTGTTCCATACCCAACCCAGTCCCCCTCTAACCCCTCCTAGCTGTTCCATACCCAACCCAGTCCCCCCTCTACCCCTCCTAGCTGTTCCATACCCAACCCAGTCCCCCTCTACCCCCTCCTAGCTGTTCCATACCCAACCCAGTCCCCCCTCTAACCCCTCCTAGCTGTTCCATACCCAACCCAGTCCCCCTCTAACCCCTCCTAGCTGTTCCATACCCAACCCAGTCCCCCTCTACCCCTCCTAGCTGTTCCATACCCAACCCAGCCCCCTCTACCCCCTCCTAGCTGTTCCATACCCAACCCAGTCCCCCTCTAACCCCTCCTAGCTGTTCCATACCCAACCCAGTCCCCCTCTAACCCCTCCTAGCTGTTCCATACCCAACCCAGTCCCCCTCTACCCCCTCCTAGCTGTTCCATACCCAACCCAGTCCCCCTCTAACCCCTCCTAGCTGTTCCATACCCAACCCAGTCCCCCTCTAACCCCTCCTAGCTGTTCCATACCCAACCCAGTCCCCCTCTAACCCCCTCCTAGCTGTTCCATACCCAACCCAGTCCCCCTCTACCCCCTCCTAGCTGTTCCATACCCAACCCAGTCCCCCTCTAACCCCTCCTAGCTGTTCCATACCCAACCCAGTCCCCCTCTACCCCCTCCTAGCTGTTCCATACCCAACCCAGTCCCCCCTCTACCCCCTCCTAGCTGTTCCATACCCAACCCAGTCCCCCTCTAACCCCTCCTAGCTGTTCCATACCCAACCCAGTCCCCCCTCTACCCCCTCCTAGCTGTTCCATACCCAACCCAGTCCCCCTCTAACCCCTCCTAGCTGTTCCATACCCAACCCAGTCCCCCTCTACCCCTCCTAGCTGTTCCATACCCAACCCAGTCCCCCCTCTAACCCCTCCTAGCTGTTCCATACCCAACCCAGTCCCCCTCTACCCCCTCCTAGCTGTTCCATACCCAACCCAGTCCCCCTCTACCCCCTCCTCGCTGTTCCATACCCAACCCAGTCCCCCTCTAACCCCTCCTAGCTGTTCCATACCCAACCCAGTCCCCCTCTAACCCCTCCTAGCTGTTCCATACCCAACCCAACCCAGTCCCCCTCTACCCCCTCCTAGCTGTTCCATACCCAACCCAGTCCCCCTCTAACCCCTCCTAGCTGTTCCATACCCAACCCAGTCCCCCCTCTAACCCCTCCTAGCTGTTCCATACCCAACCCAGTCCCCCTCTACCCCCTCCTAGCTGTTCCATACCCAACCCAGTCCCCCTCTACCCCCTCCTAGCTGTTCCATACCCAACCCAGTCCCCCCTCTACCCCCTCCTAGCTGTTCCATACCCAACCCAGTCCCCCTCTAACCCCCTCCTAGCTGTTCCATACCCAACCCAGTCCCCCTCTAACCCCTCCTAGCTGTTCCATACCCAACCCAGTCCCCTCTACCCCCTCCTAGCTGTTCCATACCCAACCCAGTCCCCCTCTACCCCTCCTAGCTGTTTCATACCCAACCCAGTCCCCTCTAACCCCTCCTAGCTGTTCCATACCCAACCCAGTCCCCCTCTAACCCCTCCTAGCTGTTCCATACCCAACCCAGTCCCCTATAACCCCTCCTAGCTGTTCCATACCCAACCCAGTCCCCCCTAACCCCTCCTAGCTGTTCCATACCCAACCCAGTCCCCCCTCTACCCCCTCCTAGCTGTTCCATACCCAACCCAGTCCCCCTCTACCCCTCCTAGCTGTTCCATACCCAACCCAGTCCCCCTCTAACCCCTCCTAGCTGTTCCATACCCAACCCAGTCCCCCTCTACCCCCTCCTAGCTGTTCCATACCCAACCCAGTCCCCCTCTAACCCCTCCTAGCTGTTCCATACCCAACCCAGTCCCCCTCTACCCCCTCCTAGCTGTTCCATACCCAACCCAGTCCCCTCTACCCCCTCCTAGCTGTTCCATACCCAACCCAGTCCCCCCTCTACCCCCTCCTAGCTGTTCCATACCCAACCCAGTCCCCCTCTACCCCCTCCTAGCTGTTCCATACCCAACCCAGTCCCCCTCTACCCCCTCCTAGCTGTTCCATACCCAACCCAGTCCCCCCTCTACCCCCTCCTAGCTGTTCCATACCCAACCCAGTCCCCCTCTACCCCTCCTAGCTGTTCCATACCCAACCCAGTCCCCCCTCTACCCCTCCTAGCTGTTCCATACCCAACCCAGTCCCCCCTCTACCCCCTCCTAGCTGTTCCATACCCAACCCAGTCCCTCTCTACCCCCTCCTAGCTGTTCCATACCCAACCCAGTCCCCCCTCTAACCCCCTCTAACCCCTCCTAGCTGGTCCATACCCAACCCCGTACTCAGATCCCTCCTCTCCTCTGCAGGTGAGAGGGGGTCTGGTGGAAATGTATTCAAACCCGATCTGCCCATCTGGATCACACCAGGACAGTCATGACACAGTGTCGACTGAAATCAGCTTGAAAATGGCTGTTTAGCAACGTGACAGAGCTTGAAGAATTTCTTAAAGAATAAAGTGCAATTATTATTATTAATATTATACAATCCAGGTGTGCAAATCTCTTAGGGAATTACCCAGAAAGACTCACAGCTGTAATCGCTCTTAGAGACTTACCCAGAAAGACTCACAGCTGTAATCGCACTTAGAGACTTACCCAGAAAGACTCACAGCTGTAATCACACTTAGAGACTTACCCAGAAAGACTCACAGCTGTAATCACACTTAGAGACTTACCCAGAAAGACTCACAGCTGTAATCACACTTAGAGACTTACCCAGAAAGACTCACAGCTGTAATCGCTCTTAGAGACTTACCCAGAAAGACTCACAGCTGTAATCACACTTAGAGACTTACCCAGAAAGACTCACAGCTGTAATCGCTCTTAGAGACTTACCCAGAAAGACTCACAGCTGTAATCGCTGTATTGACTCAGGGGTGTGAATACTTATGTAAATGAGATATTTCTGTATTTCATTTTCAATACATTTTCTAAAAAACATGTTTTTAACATTATCATTATGGGGTATTTAATCCGTTTTGAATTCAGGCTGTAACACAACAACACGTGGAACAAGTCCATGGGGTATGAATACTTTCTGGAAGCTCTGGAGATACAATTAACATTCAATATTGATTTCTGTCGGTGGCAGGATGTGTGTTATAACAGATTGATCTCACCAGGTGAGTCTCTTCTCCCTGACAGACAGACAGACAGACAGACAGACAGACAGACAGACAGACAGACAGACAGACAGACAGACAGACAGACAGACAGACAGACAGACAGACAGACAGACAGACAGACAGACAGACAGACAGACAGACAGACAGACAGACAGAATTGGAGAGCACACAGACAGACAGACAGACAGACAGACAGACAGACAGACAGACAGACAGACAGACAGACAGACAGAATTGGGGAGCAGACAGACAGACTTGGGGAGCAGACAGACAGACAGACAGACAGACAGACAGACAGACAGACAGACAGACAGACAGACAGACAGACAGACAGACAGAAATAAAAACACAGCATCTACAATGGTACAAATATATTTTTCAATTCAATCATTTTTTTTGTTTTAAACGCACATAAGTTCCACTTTTACCCTAACGAGTGGTTGCCGTGGCGATGAATCCAATAATAATCGGTGTGACTCTAAGGAACTCATTATGAGGCGGATGCTGAATAAAAACACTGGCAGATCAATACAATGTCCCTGTAGACGTCATTAAACGGAGAGGATTGGAGGAGCCTAAGTTAATATCTAAGGGTTTTTAATATAATTATAAATCAGCGTTAATAATAATAAATATAATTATAAATCAGCGTTAATAATAATAATAATAATTATAAATAGGTGTTAATAATAAAAAATATAATTATAATAATCGTTGGATAACAGATCGGGTCTCAGATCGGGACTCATGAAGAGGCAGCTTCTATCTTCAGTATAATCATTCATTCAGAAGGTTAAACCCAATAGGTTTTGGGTCTGCAGTATATATACATATATACTATATACCTTCCTCCTATACCCATTACCTTCTGGTGTAGACCCTCCACTATATACCTTCCCCCTACAGATACCCATTACCTTCTGGTCTAGACCCTCCACTATATACCTTCCCCCTATACCCATTACCTTCTGGTGTAGACCCTCCACTATATACCTTCCCCCTACAGATACCCATTACCTTCTGGTGTAGACCCTCCACTATATACCTTCCTCCTATACCCATTACCTTCTGGTGTAGACCCTCCACTATATACCTTCCTCCTACAGATACCCATTACCTTCTGGTGTAGACCCTCCACTATATACCTTCCCCCTATACCCATTACCTTCTGGTCTAGACCCTCCACTATATACCTTCCTCCTATACCCATTACCTTCTGGTGTAGACCCTCCACTATATACCTTCCCCTACAGATACCCATTACCTTCTGGTGTAGACCCTCCACTATATACCTTCCTCCTACAGATACCCATTACCTTCTGGTGTAGACCCTCCACTATATACCTTCCTCCTACAGATACCCATTACCTTCTGGTGTAGACCCTCCACTATACACCTTCCTCCTATAGCCATTACCTTCTGTTGTAGACCCTCCACTATATACCTTCCCCCTACAGATACCCATTACCTTCTGGTCTAGACCCTCCACTATATACCTTCCCCCTATACCCATTACCTTCTGGTCTAGACCCTCCACTATATACCTTCCTCCTATACCCATTACCTTCTGGTGTAGACCCTCCACTATATACCTTCCCCCTACAGATACCCATTACCTTCTGGTGTAGACCCTCCACTATATACCTTCCTCCTATACCCATTACCTTCTGGTCTAGACCCTCCACTATATACCTTCCTCCTATACCCATTACCTTCTGGTCTAGACCCTCCACTATATACCTTCCCCCTACAGATACCCATTACCTTCTGGTGTAGACCCTCCACTATATACCTTCCTCCTATACCCATTACCTTCTGGTGTAGACCCTCCACTATAAACCTTCCCCCTACAGATACCCATTACCTTCTGGTGTAGACCCTCCACTATATACCTTCCCCCTACAGATACCCATTACCTTCTGGTGTAGACCCTCCACTATATACCTTCCCCCTACAGATACCAATTACCTTCTGGTGTAGACCCTCCACTACATAACTTCCCCCTAGAGATAGCCATTACCTTCTGGTGTAGACCCTCCACTATATACCTTCCCCCTACAGATACCCATTACCTTCTGGTGTAGACCCTCCACTATATACCTTCCCCTACAGATACCCATTACCTTCTGGTGTAGACCCTCCACTATATACCTTCCCCCTACAGATACCCATTACCTTCTGGTGTAGACCCTCCACTATATACCTTCCTCCTACAGATACCCATTACCTTCTGGTGTAGACCCTCCACTATACACCTTCCTCCTATAGCCATTACCTTCTGTTGTAGACCCTCCACTATATACCTTCCCCCTACAGATACCCATTACCTTCTAGTGTAGACCCTCCACTATATACCTTCCCCCTACAGATACCCATTACCTTCTGGTGTAGACCCTCCACTATATACCTTCCCCCTACAGATACCCATTACCTTCTGGTCTAGACCCTCCACTATATACCTTCCCCTATACCCATTACCTTCTGGTGTAGACCCTCCACTATATACCTTCCCCCTATACCCATTACCTTCTGGTGTACACCCTCCACTATATACCTTCCTCCTACAGATACCCATTACCGTCTGGTGTAGACCCTCCACTATATACCTTCCCCCTACAGATACCCATTACCTTCTGGTGTAGACCCTCCACTATATACCTTCCCCCTATACCCATTACCTTCTGGTCTAGACCCTCCACTATATACCTTCCTCCTATACCCATTACCTTCTGGTGTAGACCCTCCACTATATACCTTCCCCCTACAGATACCCATTACCTTCTGGTGTAGACCCTCCACTATATACCTTCCCCCTATACCCATTACCTTCTGGTGTAGACCCTCCACTATATACCTTCCTCCTACAGATACCCATTACCTTCTGGTGTAGACCCTCCACTATATACCTTCCCCTATACCCATTACCTTCTGGTGTAGACCCTCCACTATATACCTTCCTCCTATACCCATTACCTTCTGGTGTAGACCCTCCACTATATACCTTCCTCCTACAGATACCCATTACCTTCTGGTGTAGACCCTCCACTATATACCTTCCCCCTACAGATACCCATTACCTTCTGGTGTAGACCCTCCACTATATACCTTCCTCCTACAGATACCCATTACCTTCTGGTGTAGACCCTCCACTATATACCTTCCTCCACCAGATAACCATTACCTTCTGGTGTAGACCCTCCACTATATACCTTCCTCCTACAGATACCCATTACGTTCTGGTGTAGACCCTCCACTATATACCTTCCCCCTACAGATACCCATTACCTTCTGGTGTAGACCCTCCACTATATACCTTCATCCTATACCCATTACCTTCTGGTCTAGACCCACCACTATATACCTTCCTCCTATACCCATTACCTTCTGGTGTAGACCCTCCACTATATACCTTCCTCCTACAGATACCCATTACCTTCTGGTGTAGACCCTCCACTATATACCTTCCCCCTATACCCATTACCTTCTGGTGTAGACCCTCCACTATATACCTTCCCCCTACAGATACCCATTACCTTCTGGTGTAGACCCTCCACTATATACCTTCCCCCTACAGATACCCATTACCTTCTGGTGTAGACCCTCCACTATATACCTTCCTCCTATACCCATTACCTTCTGGTGTAGACCCTCCACTATATACCTTCCTCGTATACCCATTACCTTCTGGTGTAGACCCTCCACTATATACCTTCCCCTAATACCCATTACCTTCTGGTGTAGACCCTCCACTATATACCTTCCTCCTCAGATACCCATTACCTTCTGGTGTAGACCCTCCACTATATACCTTCCCCCTACAATACCCATTACCTTCTGGTGTAGACCCTCCACTATATACCTTCCCCCTACAGATACCCATTACCTTCTGGTGTAGACCCTCCACTATATACCTTCCCCTATACCCATTACCTTCTGGTGTAGACCCTCCACTATATACCTTCCCCTACAGATACCCATTACCTTCTGGTGTAGACCCTCCACTATATACCTTCCTCCTAAGATACCCATTACCTTCTGGTGTAGACCCTCCACTATATACCTTCCCCTACAGATACCCATTACCTTCTGGTGTAGACCCTCCACTATATACCTTCCCCCTGATACCCATTACCTTCTGGTGTAGACCCTCCACTATATACCTTCCCCTACAGATACCCATTACCTTCTGGTGTAGACCCTCCACTATATACCTTCCCCTACAGATACCCATTACCTTCTGGTGTAGACCCTCCACTATATACCTTCCCCTACAGATACCCATTACCTTCTGGTGTAGACCCTCCACTATATACCTTCCTCCTACAGATACCCATTACCTTCTGGTGTAGACCCTCCACTATATACCTTCCCCCTACAGATACCCATTACCTTCTGGTGTAGACCCTCCACTATATACCTTCCCCTACAGATACCCATTACCTTCTGGTGTAGACCCTCCACTATATACCTTCCTCCTACAGATACCCATTACCTTCTGGTGTAGACCCTCCACTATATACCTTCCCCTACAGATACCCATTACCTTCTGGTGTAGACCCTCCACTATATACCTTCCCCCTAAGATACCCATTACCTTCTGGTGTAGACCCTCCACTATATACCTTCCCCTACAGATACCCATTACCTTCTGGTGTAGACCCTCCACTATATACCTTCCTCCTACAATACCCATTACCTTCTGGTGTAGACCCTCCACTATATACCTTCCCCTACAGATACCCATTACCTTCTGGTGTAGACCCTCCACTATATACCTTCCCTACAGATACCCATTACCTTCTGGTGTAGACCCTCCACTATATACCTTCCCCCTACAGATACCCATTACCTTCTGGTGTAGACCCTCCACTATATACCTTCCCCCTACAGATACCCATTACCTTCTGGTGTAGACCCTCCACTATATACCTTCCTCCTACAGATACCCATTACCTTCTGGTGTAGACCCTCCACTATATACCTTCCCCTACAATACCCATTACCTTCTGGTGTAGACCCTCCACTATATACCTTCCCTAAGATACCCATTACCTTCTGGTGTAGACCCTCCACTATATACCTTCCCCTCAGATACCCATTACCTTCTGGTGTAGACCCTCCACTATATACCTTCCCCTACAGATACCCATTACCTTCTGGTGTAGACCCTCCACTATATACCTTCCTCCTACAGATACCCATTACCTTCTGGTGTAGACCCTCCACTATATACCTTCCTCCTACAGATACCCATTACCTTCTGGTGTAGACCCTCCACTATATACCTTCCTCCTACAGATACCCATTACCTTCTGGTGTAGACCCTCCACTATATACCTTCCCCTACAGATACCCATTACCTTCTGGTGTAGACCCTCCACTATATACCTTCCTCCTACAGATACCCATTACCTTCTGGTGTAGACCCTCCACTATATACCTTCCTCCTATACCCATTACCTTCTGGTGTAGACCCTCCACTATATACCTTCCCCCTACAGATACCCATTACCTTCTGGTGTAGACCCTCCACTATATACCTTCCCCTACAGATACCCATTACCTTCTGGTGTAGACCCTCCACTATATACCTTCCCCTACAGATACCCATTACCTTCTGGTCTAGACCCTCCACTATATACCTTCCTCCTACAGATACCCATTACCTTCTGGTGTAGACCCTCCACTATATACCTTCCTCCTACAGATACCCATTACCTTCTGGTGTAGACCCTCCACTATATACTTCCCCTACGATACCCATTACCTTCTGGTGTAGACCCTCCACTATATACCTTCCCCCTACAGATACCCATTACCTTCTGGTGTAGACCCTCCACTATATACCTTCCCCCTACAGATACCCATTACCTTCTGGTGTAGACCCTCCACTATATACCTTCCCCCTACAGATACCCATTACCTTCTGGTGTAGACCCTCCACTATATACCTTCCTCCTACAGATACCCATTACCTTCTGGTGTAGACCCTCCACTATATACCTTCCTCCTATACCCATTACCTTCTGGGTGTAGACCCTCCACTATATACCTTCCTCCTACAGATACCCATTACCTTCTGGTGTAGACCCTCCACTATATACCTTCCTCCTACAGATACCCATTACCTTCTGGTGTAGACCCTCCACTATATACCTTCCCCTACAGATACCCATTACCTTCTGGTGTAGACCCTCCACTATATACCTTCCTCCTATACCCATTACCTTCTGGTGTAGACCCTCCACTATATACCTCCTACAGATACCCATTACCTTCTGGTGTAGACCCTCCACTATATACCTTCCTCCTACAGATACCCATTACCTTCTGGTGTAGACCCTCCACTATATACCTTCCCCCTACAGATACCCATTACCTTCTGGTGTAGACCCTCCACTATATACCTTCCTCCTACAGATACCCATTACCTTCTGGTGTAGACCCTCCACTATATACCTTCCTCCTCAGATACCCATTACCTTCTGGTGTAGACCCTCCACTATATACCTTCCTCCTACAGATACCCATTACCTTCTGGTGTAGACCCTCCACTATATACCTTCCCCCTAAGATACCCATTACCTTCTGGTGTAGACCCTCCACTATATACCTTCCTCCTACAGATACCCATTACCTTCTGGTGTAGACCCTCCACTATATACCTTCCCCTACAGATACCCATTACCTTCTGGTGTAGACCCTCCACTATATACCTTCCTCTACAGATACCCATTACTTCTGTGTAGACCCTCCACTATATACCTTCCTCCTATACCCATTACCTTCTGGTGTAGACCCTCCACTATATACCTTCCCCTACAGATACCCATTACCTTCGGTGTAGACCCTCCACTATATACTTTCCTCCTAGATACCCATTACCTTCTGGTGTAGACCCTCCACTATATACCTTCCTCCTACAGATACCCATTACCTTCTGGTGTAGACCCTCCACTATATACCCCCCTACAGATACCCATTACCTTCTGGTGTAGACCCTCCACTATATACCATCCCCTACAAACCATTACCTTCTGGGAGACCCTCCACTATATACCTTCCCCTACAGATACCCATTAACTTCTGGTAGACCCTCCACTATATACCTTCCTCCTAGATACCCATTACCTTCTGGTGTAGACCCTCCACTATATACCTTCCTCATACCCATTACCCTCGGTGTAGACCTCCACTATATACCTTCCTCCTACAGATACCCATTACCTTCTGGTGTAGACCCTCCACTATATACCTTCCCCTACAGATACCCATTACCTTCTGGTGTAGACCCCCACTATATACTTCCTCCTACAGATACCATTACCTTCTGGTGTAGACCCTCCACTATATAC